>NC_141803.1:16956287-17256287 GCF_057944985.1 Cucurbita pepo subsp. pepo
GCTTAGTCTAGTGTACGCATCTTGACCTAAGCCATTATATAACCAACCTAACTCTTACATCCTAGATCTGTGTAGATAAACACGCTAGATAGGAAAGCGAAGTGTTGTGGGCCCATAACTCACAGGTCCCAGGATTGAAACCTGGCTCTGATAGAGAAGAAAGACTAAAAAATGATACAATGACTTTTGTTGCAACACAAGGATCATTAACTCTCAAACAAGTACCTTAGACCTGCTCGGCCTATTTATTCACTTTTGCCCGTTATAGGTTTATTGCATTCCTAGCTACACGAGCTTTTGATTCCAGGTTACTCTATTTTGACTCCTCAACTCTTTCTTTAGTTCAATCTATTTCGTCATAAATCACCCTGGAACACAGATCACAATAGCTCATCCTCCTTTCTAACAAATCAGAGTGGCGCAGCGGAAGTGTGGTGGGCCCATAACCCACAAGTCCCAGGATCGAAACTTGGCTCTAATAGAGAAGAAAGACAAAAAAATGATACATATTGACATTTGTTCCAACACAAGGATCATAAGGATCATTAACTCTCGAACAAGTACCTTAGACCTGCTCGGCCTATTTATTCACTTTGGCCCGTTATAGGTTTATTCCATTCCTAGTTACACGGGCTTTTGATTCCAAGTTACTCTATTTTGACTCCTCAACTCTTTCTTTTAGTTCACTCTATTTCGTCATAAATCACCATGGAGCACATATCACAATAGCTCATTCTCCTTTCTATCAAATTAGAGTGGCGCAGCGGAAGCGTGGTGGACCCATAACCCACAGGTCCCAAGATTGAAATTTGGCTCTGATAGTGAAGAAAGATTAAAAAATGATACATATTGACATTTGTTGCAACACAAGGATCATAAGGATCATTAACTCTCAAACAAGTACCTTGGACTTGCTCGACCTATTTATTCACTTTGGCCCGTTATAGGTTTATTGCCTTCCTAGCTACACGAGCTTTTGATTCCAGGTTACTCTATTTTGACTCCTTTTTCTTTAGTTCACTCTATTTCGTCATAAATCACCCTGGAGCACAGATCACAATAGCTCATCCTCCTTTCTAACAAATCAGAGTGGCGCAGTGGAAGCGTGGTGGACCCATAACCCACAGGTCCCAGGATCGAAACCTAGCTCTGATAGAGAAGAAAGATAGTGTGTTGCAACACAAGGATCATTAACTCTCAAACACGTACCTTAGACCTGCTTGGCCTATTTCGCTTTGGCTTGTTATTGGTTGATTGCATTCCTACACGAGCTTTTGATTCCAGGTTACTCTATTTTGACTCCTCAACTCTAGTTCACTCTATTTCGTCATAAATCACCCTGAAGCATAGATCACAATAGCTCATCCTCCTTTCTAACAAATCAGAGTGGTGCAGCGGAAGCGTGGTGGACCCATAACCCATAGGTCCCAAGATCGAAACCTGGCTCTGATAGAGAAGAAAGATGAAAAAATGACAACAACATTTGTTGCAACACAAGTATCATTAACTCTGCTAGCATTCCTAGCTACACGAGCTTTTGGTTCCAGGTTACTCTATTATGACTCCTCAACTCTTTCTTTAGCTCACTATATTTCATCATAAATCACCCTGATGCACAGATAACAATAGCTCATCCTCTTTTTTAACAAATCAAAGTGGCGCAGCGGAAGCGTGTTGGGCCCATAACCCACAGGTCCCAGGATTGAAACCTGGCTCTAAAAGAGAAGAAAGACTAAAAAATGATACATATTATAACATTCCTTGCAACACAAGCTTGGCCTAGTTATTCACTTTGGCCCGTTATAGGTTTATTGCATTCCTAGCTACACGAGCTTTTGATTCCAGGGTACTCTATTTTGACTCCTTAACTCTTTCTTTAGTTCACTCTATTTCGTCATAAATCACCCTGGAGCACAGATCACAACTCTTTCTTTAGTTCACTCTATTTCGTCATAAATCACCCTGGAGCACAGATCACAATAGCTCATCCTCCTTTCTAACAAACCAGAGTGGCGCAGCGGAAGCGTGGTGGGCCCATAACCCATAGGTCCCCAGATCAAAACCTTGCTCTGATAGAGAAGAAAGACTAAAAAATAATATGTATTGACAGTAGCCCGTTATAGGTTTATTGCATTCCAGGTTACTCTATTTTGACTCCTCAACTCTTTCTTTAGTTCACTCTATTTCGTCATAAATCACCCTGGAGCACAGATCACAATAGCTCATTCTCTTTTCTAACAAATCAGAGTGGCGCAGCAGAAGCGTGGTGGGCCCATAACCCACAGGTCCCAGGATCGAAACCTGGCTCTGATAGAGAAGAAAGACTAAAAAATGACAACAAAGGGGTCTTAAGGATCATTAACTCTCAAATAAGTACCTTAGATCTTTTCGGCCAAAAATGACAACAAAGGGGTCTTAAGGATCATTAACTCTCAAATAAGTACCTTAGATCTTTTCGGCCTATGATACATATTTACATTTGTTGCAACACAAGGATCTTAAGGACCATTAACTCTTTCTTCAGTTCACTCTATTTCGTCATAAATCACCCTGGAGCACGATCACAAATAGTAGCACAGTGGAAGCGTGGTGTGCCCTTAACCCACAGGTCCCATGATCGAAAACTGGCTCTAATAGAGAAGAAAGACTAAAAAATGATACATATGTTGACAGCTTGTTGCAACATAAGGATCATTAACTCTCCCATCTTTGCCGGTCCTCACAATAAAGAATATCATGTCAAGAATGGGATTTGAACCCATGCCCTTTCGGACCAGTACCTAAAACTAGCACCTTAGACCAACTCGGCCATCTTGACTATTTATATTTTTGTAACAGCTACAAATCACTGCTAGCATATATTATCCACTTTTAGGTACTGATGCATCGTCGTCAGTCTCACGGTTTTAAATGCAACTTGATCATGTCTAGGAGTTGAAGAGGTTTATTGGATTCCTAGGCCAGCTAGGTTGCTTCACACAAGATTTTGGCTCCAGGTCACTCTATTCTGACTCTTCGTCTCTTTCTTTAGTTTTGGACTCATAGGGTCTAGACCCTCTTAATGTCGCCACGATCCTAAGGTGTTTAGTCTAGTGTACGCATCTTGACCTAAGTGATCGTATAACCAACCTAACTCTTACACCCTAGCTCTGTGCAGATAAACAAGCTAGATAGGGAGAACACATTGTCAAACACCAGGAGCTAACACATACTGTATCATGCACAATACAAGCAAACAAGCTCAACGGCAAGATAACATCCTTAAATCACCCTGGAGCACAGATCGCAATAGCTCATCCTCCTTTCTAACAAATTAGAGTGTCGCAGCGGAAGCGTGGTGGGCTTATAACCCACATGTCCCTAGATTGAAACCTGGCTCTAATACCGAAGAAAGACTTCAAAATTGATAGACAAAATTTGACACTTCAAAATTGATAGACAAAATTTGACTACTATCTTTTTCAAAAGACATCTATCTGAAAATATATATTATATTAGATAGGGCGGCGTTCCCAACCCCTTTTATCTAACGGAATAAAAATGTTCCCCACCCCTTCCCCTATTTCTAGTCTAAATTGAAATGCTTCACTGACGCTAAAATAGACATCATTACTTGTCATCCACCTTAACTAGGATGGTGATATTTTGTTTTCACTTTCGAATCATAAGTGTAAATAATCCATCTCAAAGTAAGATAGATATTCAATAATGGAGGCAACTCATCAACAACTCGCACAATCTTCCAATATTGCAAACGGAGAAAGCAACGAACTTGGATTAGCCATGTCCTCTATCAAAGAAAGCAAACGATTGCTCTATGAAGCATCATAGATCGAGTCCATTCAAAGCTTAAAGACACTAATTCAAAGCGACCCAAATATCATTCAAAGTTGTTCTAATCTGCTCTTACAACATTGAGACTCCATTGCACGTCTCGGTTTTGCATCGCCACTTTGAACTCACTCGATTTCTTTTAAATCTCATGCCTGAACTTGCTGGAGAAGTTGATGCCCTGCAAAGGAAACCTCTCCACTTAGCTTCTAAAAATGGAACGATCGAGATTGTTCAACCTTTGCTGGAGAAGAACACAAGCACTTGCATGGTTTGTGATTTGAATGGATTGATTCCTCTCCACCATGCATTGATTAATAGAAGAATTGATATCATGCCACTATTGATCAATGCGAGCCCACAATCTTTTTGGATGAAGCTTCACAATGGTTAAACTATTCTTCATTTATGCGTAAAACACAACCGCTTGGACGCTCTTAAGTTGTTGATCATAATGATTGAAGATCCACGTAATTATGGGTTTCTGATCGAACGCGATGTGAATGAAAATACCATTTTTTATTTTTCTATGATGTTAAGAGATATTGAGGGTATGTTATCATAAAAATTTATATATAATTTTGTTATTAACTTTCTATTAATATATATATATTTTTTTTAACTTTTTTTTTTTTTTTGCATTCATTTTCATATTTCTAATTTTGAGCCAAACTTTAAAAAAAAATGAAAAAAATTAAAACTACTTTCATTAGTTTTTATTTAAATCTTTTGGTTGAATTTTGAATATATATAAACAAGTAAATAACATAAGAAAAAAAAAAGAAAAAAAGCATAAAATTTAATGTGTTTTTAAAAAATTAATTTTTTTTCTCATAATTTTTAATGATTTTTTATTTTTCTAAAAGAAAAAAATCTTATTCGTGCAGATAGTAAGATATTTGTTGTCTATCCCGGGAATAAAAACCGGAAAAAAAATACTATGAATAATGAAGAACAATGGAATGACATAAGAAGTTTGTGGAGGAAGAACCTTGAATACAAAGGTGATTAGCTTCAAGAAGTGCAAGGTACAATGATGTTGGTAGCAAGTGTGATCACAACCGTGGTTTTTCAAGGTGCAATCAACCCTCCTGGCGGTGTTTGGCAACAAGACATTCCTTTCAACTCGAATATCACTATTCATCATTCTTTTCATAGTAGCAATACTTTGAAAACATTCATAGCGGGCATTGCAGTAATGGCCTACCCAACTTCATGCCAAGGAAATTATTACACAGCTTATTTGGTCACAAATTCTATCTCATTCTTTGCATCGGTATGTGTGATTATGTTCATTATAGGTCGATTGTCTTTGAAAAATAGGATTTGTTCGTGGTTATTAACAGTAACCATGTGTGTTGCTATTGCCTCCTTATCACATAGTTACATACTCGGAGTTTGGCTCGTAAATGCCTCATTTAGAAATTCGTATGCTTTAGAATTAACGTTTACAATAGCATGGTACATTTTGTTAGCAATGGTGGGAGTGGTTTCTCTTCGTTGTATTGTTATTCATTTCCTTCTTTTGGTGGTGAAGCTTCTCGTGTGGGCAGTAAAAAGGTTGTATCTTTGGCTTTGTGGCATTTAGAGAGATCCAATCACTTAAACCACAACTTAAATAAAGATCGATGGCTATACAAAAATTAGGTTAAGTTGTTTGTTTTATCATACATTTTGGATATGGATTATTCATGGTGGTGTGTGTATTCAGGGTAAGGAAAACATGTTTTATGTATGTTATATTATTTAAATGTTTGTGGTGTAAAATAACTAGAACGGGGTTTGTGACAAGTAAGAAAATTACTTCGATCTTTGAGGCTATCACGACCCAATATTCAAGGCTCGAGAAATCAGATCGCGATGAAAAGAAGAAAATCAAAAAATAAAAAAATAAAAACAAACAATTAAAACCTTAAGCCCTAAAATTGTGCGTGATTTAATATCAAACAATAGGTATTGTTCTAGTTATTTACAAATGGGAAACCGGTGCAAGAAAACCAATACAAACGACAACCCAAAAGAAATACAAAATAACATTGACGCCCCGGGTCGACACCCCTCTGTGATAGAGCAACTCCCTAGTACCTGTCCACCTTCATTGGTACACGAAAAAAGAAAAGGGGAAATGGGTGAGTATAAAATACTTAGTAATCAACCTACCTATAAGCTCTCATCACATCCTTAACCTAATATGTTTCCACAGCGATGTCTACGATGAGCTAATCTATTTGCATATTCCCTCGTCTACTCTTAGAGTAAATTTCCTCCATATAGAATAGTAGCTCCTCAATATACTACTATGTAGTATCTCGTCTACTCTTAGGCGGGTTGTTCTACACACAATAGTATATCTTCAATCAAGTACCTGCATAGTCCCTCGTCCCCTCTCAAGGTGGGTTAACATACACACAATAGTGATTTCTCATGTTATCTACTTATTTAGTCCCTTGTCCCTCTCTAGGTGGGTTATCGTACATACAGTATGTCACTCACTTATGTAGTCCATTGTCCTCTCTCAGGCAGGTTATCATACATACAGTGGTAGCTACTTATATCATCTACTCACGTAGTCCCTCGTCCCCTATCAAGGCAGGTTATGTTCTACCTCTGATAGTGGGTCTTTGGGTCGCTATTTATGTAGTCCCTCATCCCTTATCAGAGCATGTTATATCCTACACATAGTGACTCCCCAATTAGTTTTGTTCACGTTATCGTCAATCTTATGTGTTCTCGTAGTTCACCTTTGTGTCGTGGAGATATATTAGGTTCTAGAGCGTCTAGGTGGATTAGGTCACAACAAACATTTCCAGGTTGCTTGGGGTTAGCTCCTTGTGGCTAAGCCAAATCTTGAGGTACACCTAGGTCTCTAATTGTCGCTCACGATCCCGTCAGTATATTGAAAATATATTGACCTAAGATGTTGTATAACCACTCTTGTTCTACTGCTCTACTCACTCTGATTCATGCATGCTATATCAGAGAGATATTCTATGATCTTTACGTCCATGCTCATTTACTAAGGGGATAATCCTATAGAACAAGTAAACTACCTGAATCTAGCATACAATTTAATCATACAACTCAAACATGCTCAACGGAGAGATAACGTCCATCTAGCACCCCGAGCACATATCACAATATTCCAATCTTCATTCTAGTACACCACAAAGCATTTAATAGAGATGCATTCTCATAAAAGGGCATTTCTGTAATTTTTCTTCACAAACATGCCCACCTATTTAGATTTGCTCATTTAAGTTCTAAACATGCATATTCTAACCACCTAAGTTAAGATAAGTTTGCATGCTAGCAAGTCCTACAATTCCTACATGTATTACTTGGCTATAATTTGTGTCGCTACTTACAAGAATGAAGCTGCTCTCCCTAGCTTGAGTTTCTACATGTTGGAGGCTCTAAATTTCCTAAGATTTCACGAGTGATTTTGAACCAAGTTCAATTAGGATCAGTATCAAAGTTGAGACGAAAAACATTCGAACAACGGTTGAACAGAAAAACATTCGAAAAACATTCGAACAAAGGTTGAACAGGAAAACATTCGAAAAACATTCAACATTTGAAAAATGTAGACATACTAAACACAACTCAACTCATAGGATAAACTAAACTTAACTCAACTCATAGGATAAACTAAACTCAACTCAACTCATAGGATAAACATAGACGTTTTTGCTTTCTAAAAGTAGAAAGCGTTTATCACTTAATTCTAAGAAAGAAAGATTTTTCAATTTTAAGAACAACAAAGAGTCCCATCCTTCACTTTGCCAATGCACCCTCTCTTTCAATATATAATTTTTTTTTCTTTTTTTAGTTAAATCATATTAATTTTAGTTATTAAGAAGTTTAACTTATATGTTTTTACATTTCTAAATGATCTAACTAATACAAATAACATAAATCTAAAAAAAACCTCTTGCACCCAACGTGTCACAATTGCCTTTTCTTGGCAGTTGATGTGGCTATTGTGCGCACTCACTCTCAGCACTGAGTGAGTCAATCCAATTTTTGATCATGTTGCCTATAGTTGGACAATGTATATTCAAGCCTCGGACCCCGATTTGAAATAAGATTTTAGAAAATGGGTAGAGAGATTTTAGAAAAAGAGTTTTGGGAGCAAGAATGTGAGAGAGAGATTGAGAGTAGTGTTATATAGCATGCAATAAAAAAGGCAACAACAATGGCTTAAACATTATATAACTTTTCGGGTATGGAGAATTCGACAACTAGTTGCATCCCCTATAGTACATTTTGAGGCATTTCATTTCTACCAGACGTAGCCATGATTTCGCCGAAACGTCATACTCTTAAAGAAAACAAGAAGGAAATAATACAACATGAAAGCAGTAAAAGAAAGCGGTAAAGTAGTACAAGGCATGGGTTTTGGCATGTAACGGGTATGCGGTCATGGGCAACATGATTTCGACAAGCATGACCATGACACTAACGCATGAATTGAAAGTCTAATTTATAACATGACATTTAATATTAATAATACGTAATCCATGTTCTACACATTAGACCTTTTCAAAGTATGGTCTAGAATATTCAAACATAGAACATATTAATTACAATTCAATTGATTAGGTAACGAATATGAACATAATTCTAAAATTATATTTGCATGCAAAACGTGATTTGAAAGATGAATTTATAATATGATATTTAATATTAATTATACATAACCCATATAATACTCAAAATGGATAGAATAATATTTCTCGTTGATTTTTCATTTTCATGATCTTTTCAAAGACTCTTATATATATTCTTTATATGGGAGAGGAAACGTTTAGAATTCAACTAGGGTTGAAATTTAGAATTAAAAATAAATATTAAATCATGGTTGTAGTTACTTAATTAATTTAAAAAAATGGATTTCCTCGTCAAGTGACATCTTTCTCTTCTTTGATTATATTAATTTCGTTGCAATTACTTAGATTTTAATTAAAAAGTTAAACCTCACGAATTTTTCGTTTAGGAATATATGTTTTGGATAAAAAATTAATTGTATAAAAAACATTCTCTTTCTGTTTACACTAATCTATGAAGCTAGTATTTGATCAGTTACGGAAAAAACAGCTATACGTCAAGGAGAGATGTGACTTTGCAAGAATATGCATCACCTTCCTCGAGCATGTCACCAGGTGTGGAGAAATCAAAATGGATAGCTATAAGATAAATGCAATCCACTATTTGAGAGTCCCCACTTCAATGACTGAACAATCCTTTTTGGGATTAGAAAACGTTGAAGGGTTTTCACGATAATCTGCCCCATTAACAGAAATTTTGAACAAAAACCAATCTTGGTGTGGTCAAACGAGTGTCAAAAGGCCTTCAAAGATCTAAAGGCAACCATGACGGGGGGTCTTGTCCTTGGTTTGGTAGACATCTCTAAGCCTTTCGGAGTATTGATGGATGCATTTGACTTTGTCCTTGGGGGAGTCCTTTTCGAGGAACGCCACCGTATCGCTTATGAAAGCAAAAAGCTCAATAATGCGGAAAGAAAATACACTTTCTCCGGAAAAGAAATGTTTGCCGTCGTCTATTGCCTTGGAGTCTGAAGACAATATCTCTTGGGATCCAACTTCGTAGTGAGAACAGACAATAGTGTCATTTGTCACTTCTTCGATCAATCGAAGCTGACGTCATAGCAAGCTTGGTAGCAACATCATTAAATGAGTTCGACTTGAAGTTCGAGCATAAAATAGGAAAGAGAAACCAAGCAGCTAACACGTTGAGTCGAAAGGGCGAACATGCGGCTCTAAAAATACTCTTTCTCCGAAAAAGAAATGTTTGTCGTCGTCTATTGCCTTGGAATCTGAAGGCAATATCTCTTGGGATCCAACTTCGTAGTGAGAACAGACAACAGTGTCATTTGTCACTTCTTCGATCAATCGAAGCTGACGTCATAGCAAGCTTGGTAGCAACGTCAAGTTAGACTTGTGGGTCGATGCGATGCGCAACATCATAAGGGAGCATTAAACATTCCAAGTCAAAGGGAAAGATCTGAAATCTACCGTGATCGATCCTTCTCCCTATATGAACACGAGCTTCGAACCAATGCCCTTTAGGACTAGTACTTAAAACTAGAACCTTAGACCAACTCAGCCATCTTCACTATCTTTTTATATTTTATTTTGTAACAACTCAAGCCCGCTGCTAGCAGATATTGTCCGCTTAAGCCTGTTACGTATTGCCGTCAACCTCACGATTATGAGGAGTTTTATTAGATTCCTAGGCCAATTAGGTGGCTTAATTCGGGCTTCTAGCTCCAGGTTACTCTATTCTAACTCCATGAAGATCTTTAGTCTCGGAGCACTAGGCTCTAGACCCTCTGACCATTGCTCACGATCCTAACATGCTCAGGCTACTAGAGGCATCCTGATCTTAGTCATGGTCTAGCCAACCTAACTCTAACACCCTAGCTCTATGTAGATAAACACGCTCCACAGGGAGAACACATAATCAAATACCTGGAGCTAACAAATACTATATCATGCACAAAACCTGGAGCTAACAATACTGTATAAACATGAGTACGTTTGGATTCCATCCCTCGAAGTTGTTCCAAGTATCGCCGATAGTTGTTTCCTATTAGAACGTTCATCTCGTTTCGTTAATAACTCAAATTTCTTATTGCCTTAAACAATATAAATTTTAGCTTTGGGATGGTCGAGACAGTGGAATTTGATGAAAAACCCTATATCGAGCCAAGAACCCACATTCTGAGCAGTCAAAACCGTCGAAGCTGAGCTGAATCGACTTAGTTGCGTAACTCGAAGGAGCCATTGATTGTAGACGCGACACGTATCGCTAGTGGGAGGTGACACGTGCAGGTAGCCATTTTTTCCTTCCTCTCTGTTTTCACTCTTTTCTCTCTTGCAGGTTGATATGTGAGGAGCGTGTGAAGGTTTTGACGTGTCGTGGTCGTCAGGGGAAAGCGTGTACAAGGAGGGTGCGAGAATTTCGGCGCCTCACTAGAAATCTCATGCTTTTTCTGGCAACCGATTTTTTTTTTTTTTTTTTTTGGTGATGTCTATCGTACATAACTATCTACAATAAATAACTATGTATAGTAAATAACTGTACATATAGTAAACTATCTTAATTGTAGTATTGTATTTTTTTGTGTACTCTCTGTAATTTATCATATTAGAAGTCATCAATATAAACTTCTAGCCGTCATGGAGTTACCATATCAATTTTGCCACATATATTTCTCTTTTCATTTTCTCTCTCTTGTTTTTGGTGTTATTGATCTAGATGAGTGTCTAAGTTGTTGATTCTAACAACTAGTATCCAATGAAAAATCAAAGAAACAGAAGGACAGATCTGGAGATGATAATAATTTTTTAAATTTAATTGAATATATTAGGGACGCTCTAATCCTTTGTGTCAACAACCGGGTTGAATCTTAAATTTTGAATTTGGATGCATATTTTCACTCGTCTTCCATGAAGGAACTATTTCAAAATTTCATTTTCTAAAGAAGAATCTAATCTCTATTGGTCAGATGGATAGCACAAATTATATAGCAAAGTTAAAAAGTTGGTAGAAGATTGTGAAGAGTACTATGGTTGTAGCACATGACATAATAATATGAAACAATATACACCATTGTTGGTCGTATAAACATGGCTTGTGACTCAGAGTACTTTAGTTCAAGTCTATGTCACAATAGACTACAACATATAGCGTTAAAGAATAAAGATATATGTTGCGAAAGGAGTTTTAGAGGATAAATGAGTCAGCTCCACAAAAGTTGTCATCAAATAAAATGAACTAGGATTGGAAATGGCCTATATAGGTGTTGAGCACCTCTAATTCCATCCTTTGGTGGATCAAAAAAATAGGATGGATGACCCAAAAAAACGTATGACAAGTCACAAACTTAGGAATTAGAATTTCAAGTCAAAATGAATTTCTTAGACTTAGGTTAGAATAAGTTGTGCATTTGTTTTAAATTTATTTCATTATCATTTTCAATTTCACTTCTAAATTACTTTTCGAACACGTAAGACCATGGCGGTGTTTTCGACGATAAAGTATGTTTATGTTGAAAGTTTATTGTTTAAACGATGATGTTTTAAGAGTTATATTCCGCATATGAACTTAGATTAAGATGATAGTAGCAACTTTAGGTAGCTGAAATCTAGGGTCCTTACATATGTTCTTGTGATTTTTCTAAACATTTTGTTCATTGACCTCATTTTAAATTCCCGTCTCTAAAGCTCTCAATAAAATTCCACAATTTAAAATTTTAAAAGAAAAGGGGAGAGAGTTAATTATTGCCGGGGCTAGAGTGTGATACAATGTACAACTACGGAAACACAAAACGGTTGGATATTTCATTCACTTCGCTGTATTTTCTTACTCTCAATACTACGGGTTATTTTTTACAATACAAATATTTGTATAAGATAACATACACAATGTATTTTCTCAATTGTGAATACACACACCACCACAAATAATCCATATAAAAAATATTTAACCTTTTAACCCTTTCAAAGTCAAAGTTTTGACCTTTTTACTGCCCAAACCAGAAGCTGCACCACCAAAAGAAGAAAGGGAATTATAATACAACAAAGAAAAATCGCTCCCACCGTTGCAAGCGAAATGTACCATGCAATTTTTAAAGCATTAGATTTCCTATATGAGACATTTACCAACTAAACTCCCACCAAGTAGTTTTGTGATAAGGAGGCAATGGCAATGCACATGGTTACCGTTAACATCCATGCACAAATCCTATTTTTCAAAGGCAATCGACCTATGATGAACATAATCACACATATTGATGCAAAGAATGAGATAGAATTTGTAACCAAGTAACCAGTGTAAGAATTTCCTTGGTCTGAAGTTGGGTAGGCCATTACTGCAGTTCCTGCTATCAATGTTTTCAAAGTATTGCTACTATGAAACGAACGATGAATAGTGCTATTGGAGTTGAAAGGAATGTCTTCTTGCCAGACCCCGCCGGGAGGGTTGATTGCGCCTTGAAAAGCCACTGTTGCAATCACCGTTGCCAACAACATCATTGTGCCTTGCACTTCTTGAAACCAATCACCTTTGTATTCAAGGTTCTTCATCCACAAACTTCTTATAAACTTTTTGAGTGTTAGTGATAACGATGGCTTTTTATCGCATTGTTCTTCAGTTCTGCTTGGTGATCCCTTCTCATTTGAGGCAGCACAGTTGTTTGTATGTTTGTTCCCGTTTTTTTTTTCCCGGGATAGACAATAAATATTGTACTATCTGCATAATTTGAATTCAATTTGTTTATATCATAATAGTGTTGAAGATTGTTGGGAAGGAGTCCCACATTGGATAATTTAGGAAATGGTCGTGGGTTGATAAGCAAGGAACACATCTCCATTGGTATGAGGTCTTTTGTGGAAGCCCAAAGCAAAGCCATTGGAACTTATGCTCAAAGTGGATAATATCATACAAATGTGGATATCCATGATTCCTAACATGGTATCAGAGTCATGCCCTTAACCTAGTCATGTCAATAGAAGGAGTCGAGCCTCGATTCGACTCGATTAAGGGGAGGTTTTTCTCTATACTGAACTTCTTTAGAGACGTATTTGATACCTAGTTTTTCTTCAACCAACCAATTCAATTATAAGAACATACCTCAATTCGTTTTAACATCATAGAAAAATCCAAAATGGTATTTTCATTCTCATTAGGAATCCATAATCTTGTGGATCTTCATTGGATCTTCAGTCATTGTGATCAACAACTTAAGAGCTTCCAAATGGTTGTGATTTACGCATAAATGAATAACAGTTGGATGATATCAATTTGCCCATTAATCACTGCATGGTGGAGAGGAATCAACCCATTCAAATCGTGAACCATGCAAGTGCTTGTGTTCTTCTCTAGCAAAGCTTGAACAATCTCAATCGTTCCATTTTCTGAAGCCAAGTGTGGAGGTGTCCTTTGCACGACATCAACTTTCCCAGCAAGTTCAGGATTGAGATCTAAAAGAAATCGAGTGAATTCAAGATGGCAATGCAAAATTGACACATGCAATGGACTCTCAGCGTTGGAAGAGGAGATTAGAACTCTTTGAATGATATTTGAGTCGCCTCGAATTAGTGTCTTCAAGCTTTGAATGGACTCAATCTTTGATGCTTCATAGAGCTTTCTTTTACTTTCTTCAATAGAGGAAATGGCTAATCTAAGCTCGTTGTCTTCTCCATTTGCCTCCAATGCTGATTCTCTACCTTACTCCCAAATGGGGTTTTCACATAGAATTTATAAGCCAACATAAAAAAAAAAAAAAAAAAAAAAAAAAAAAAAAAAAAAAAAAAAACTATATTTTATTTATATGATTTTGTTGATTATTATTATTTTTTTTTTAATGGATGACGAAAGGCTTCCAAGTTAGAATTGACCTTTGAAAATAATCATTATTTATACTTTCACTTCAGAGTGACAGCCAAGTGTAACCATCCTAATTTCCCTCGACACCCAAGTGTAACCATCCTAATTTAAATGGATAGGAAGCAAACCCAAGGAAGCTTGTTTGTTCAATTATTAATAGAAGTTATATCATTATTTATTTCACTTAATTTTATGGTTATAATTAAAAAGGAAAAGTGATGTTATATAGTAAGTATTTATAAATAATAGGTGTTCGGTTAAAGTCCTATAGTAAACTGAAACCATGTATATAGTCTTTGGGTAGTGCTTTCATAATATACATATCTAAAGTCATGATACAAATTTTTTAGCTAATATTCCTTCTTGAATTTTCTCTCTCCTATTTGTTTGTATTCATCTTGATCAAGTGTGTACGTTGTTGTGCAATCTTAACAATTGGCATCAGAGCTAGGCGAGATTCACCACGATCAGAGCTAGGCGTTGTTGTGCGTTGTTGTAGATGCCTTCTTTCTTTTCACAAAAGAACTCTAGATATTCTTTTAACATATCTCATGCAATAGACTCTAGAATAACAATACGAGAGAAATTCTACTTCTTAGCTGCCTTCTCCTATTAAGTTCAGTTTTTACCATAAGTTCTATTTTGAAGATTGTATCTTCTTATTTATCCATAATTTTCCTTTTGTAGATCCATTCATATCGTATGAGTTTAATTTCATCAAGAACATCTACATATTCTTGGATTTTATTACTTCAACTTATTATGCCATTGTCATCATCCCTAATAACTATTTTGAGGTAATAAGCCTTGAACTTGGTCACAATTAGGATTTCAATAGGATTGAGTCATCTCGTAACTTTTCCACTAAGTATATTTATCCTCTTTGAATTTGTTTCCGCATATATGTTTGACAATTCCAATTGTTGAAATGTTGTAAACTAAGTTTATGTTCCATAATCCTAAAATTGTCACATAAACAATTTTGAAGTGAGTCATATACCTCGTGCAATCTCTATTACATATCTTAACAAAAGTCTGGTAATGACATATAACATATATCTGTATCTATATATATTTTTTGGAATATATTCTTGCTTTCTCCTTTTACATCACAATTTTACAAAATGGTCCTCATGCTTAGAACTGGATTTCAATTCCACTTCCTATCCACTAATTTTAGTATACAAGGTTCTTAAACTTTATGATTTGCCAGTAGTAGACATATAACATTATGATTTGTCCATAATGTCTTGATAGATTCACCTCAATGGAATTCAACTTTAGTCATTTTTTTTTTTTTTTTTACTTCTTTTTTTTAAATTAGACTAAGTTGCCTTCGATAAAAATACTTATATATTGAATAATAATCAATCAGATTGATAACATATTCACAATATTCTATGTCTTTTATATTCATTAGATCACTTGAGAATGTATAACCCTAAAGTGCTCTTTGGTCTTGTAGCCTTATATAATAAAATTCTAATGACTATCTTGCATGAAAAAACAACATCTATAAACTTGTTTAGAGATTTTCCTTTTTACTAAAAGAAAATAATTTATGTTTTTATTCTTAATTCCATGATCATACATATCTCAATAATTTTATAATCTAGTAAATGTTAACGATGTCCTAAACGTATTTTCAAATAATTTTGAAAATATAAACTTTAATATTACAAAGTAATTCATAGTATATGAACTACTTAGAAATTAAGCTTCAGAAATTGAATTTCTCTTATGGTTACTAAAAACACCATATTCAACATTAAATAATCATTTTTATTTTATGAGATCTTAACGTCTCCTACTATATCAACTGTCATTGATTTCCTAATGCCAATATATAGAATCTGTTCTATGTCATCAAATATTTCCAAGAATTACATATAAAAGGTGATGAAGAATAAATCTTACGTTAACTGTCCAGGTAGTGTCATTTATTCTCTACCAAAAATCGAGTAAATCAAATTTACTTTCTTTTATCTTTTGTTTCATAGTGTCATTTAAAAAAATTCGAGCTGACCTAACAAATTAGTAATTATTTTCTATCATAGCTTGGGTCCTAATTTTTCTTATATTTGGTAACACTTAGTTTTGGATCATTTAGATAACTATCTAAATTTAGGTTTTATTGACTTAAATATCTCATATGTTTTTGTCATTTTCTTATCTTAGTCTTGATATCCAACATATTAACTAAAAGATATAAATGAAGATTTTTCGTTACCTTTTATTCATCACTCATGTGCTCTTCAAACAAAGATATGAACAAAGTTATGTTTTCCTTATTGTAAATACACACAACACCACAAATAATCCATATCCAAAATACAAGATGAAACACACAACATAACCTAGTTTTTGCGTAGCCCTCGATCTTTATTGAGTTGTGGTTGAAGTCATTGCATCTTTCTCAAAGTCAACGATTTGACCTTTTTGTAGCCCAAACGAAAAGCTTCACCACCAAAATAAGGAAAGGAATTATAATGCAACAAATAAAAACCACTCCCCCCATTACTAACCAAATGTACCATGCTATTACAAATGTTACTCTTAAAGTACGAGAGTGGCTAAATGAGACATTTAGCAGCCCAACAGCCAGTAAGTAACTATATGATAAGGATGCAATGGCAATGCACATGGTTACGGTTAATAACCATGAACAAATCCTATTTTTCAAAGGCAATCGACCTATAATGAACATAATCACACATATTGATGCAAAGAATGAGATAGAATTTGTAATCAAGTAAGGAACGTAATAAACTTCTTGGCCTGAAGCTGGGTAAGCCATTATTGCAGTTCCTGCTATGAAAGTTTTTAAAGTATTGTTACAATGCAACGAACGATGAATATTGCTATTGGAGTTGTAAGGAATGTCTTGTTGCCAAACACCTCCAGGAGGGTTGATTGCACCTTGAAAAGCCACGGTTGCAATCACTGTTGTCACCAACATCATTGTGCCTTGCACTTCTTGAAGCCAATCACCTTTGTATTCAAGGTTCTTCGTCCACAAACTTCTCAAGAGCTTTTTGAGTGTTGTTGATGTTGATGACCCTTTATTGCATTGTTCTTCAATTCTACTTGGCGATTCCTTCTCATTTGTGGCATCGGAGTTGTTTACAATGTTTGTTCCAGTTTTTATTCCTTGGATAGACAAGAAATATTGTACTATCTGCACAATTTGAATTCAATTTTTTTTATATCAAGATAGTGTGAAGGATTGTTGGGAGGGAGCCCAACATTGGCTAATTTAGGGAATAATCTAAGGTGTATGATTAAGGAATACATGTTCATTCATATGAGGCCTACATCTCCATTCGTATGAGGCCTTTTAGGGAAGCCCAAAGAAAAGCCACCATAGCTTATGCTCAAAGTGGACAATATCATATCACTACGGAGATCCATGATTCCTAACATAGTCATGTGAATAGAATCCTCAAATGTCAAACGAAAGAAGTTGGGAGCCTCAAAGGTGTAGTCAAAAGTGACTCAAGTTTCGAACAAATAGTGTACTTTGTTCGAGGGTTCTATAGGCCTTAAGTGAAGCTCTATATTGTACATCGTTCGAGAGGAGGATTGTGGGAGGGAGACCTATTTGATACCTATTTAAGCTCTGAAATAATAATTTTTCAGTTTTTTTAAATAATCAAATAAGAAATTAAATTTTCTTTAACCAGCTATAATTCAATTATAATAACATACCTCAGTTCCTCTTAACATCATAGACAAATCCAAAATAGTATTTTCATTCTCATCGCCTTCGTTGAGGAACCCATAATTTTGTGGATCTTCAATCATTGTGATCAACAACTTAAGAGCTTCCAAACGATTGTGTTTTATGCATAAGTGAAGAACACTTTGACCATTGTGAAGCTTAACCCAAGGAGATCTTGGCCTTGCAATGATCAACCGTTGCATGATATCAATTCTTCCATTAATCACTGCATGGTGGAGAGGAATCAACCCATTCAAATCACGAACCATGCAAGTGCTTGTGTTCTTCTCCAGCAAAGCTTGAACAATCTCGACCGTTCCATTTTCAGAAGCTAAGTGGAGAGGTGTCCTTTGCATGTCATCAACTTCCCCCGCAATCGACTGAATTCAAGGTGGTGATGCAAAACTGAGACATGCAATGGACTCTCAACGTTGGATGAAGAGATTAAAACTCTTTGAATGATATTTGGGTCGCCTCGAATTAGTGTCTTCAAGCTTGGAATGGACCCAATCTTTGATGCTTCATAGAGCTTTCTTTTACTTTCTTCAAAAGAGGAAATGGCCAATCTAAGTTCGTTGTTTTCTCCATTTGCCTCCATTATTGTTTCTCTAACTTACTTCCAATTAGAGTTTTCACATAGAATTTATAAGCCAACATTAAAAATACTATATTTTATTTATATGATTTTGTTGATTTTTTATTTATTTATTTTTAATAGACGTTAGAGACTCTCAACTAAAGTTGACCTTTTGAATTTAAAAAATAGTCTAATTATTGCCCTCAATTCCAAGAAGAAAAAAATCATTATTTATACTTTCATTGGAGAGTGACACCAAAGTGTCACCATCCTAGTTTAAGTGGATGGGAAGCAAACCCAAGGAAGCTTATTTGTTGAATCATGGATAGAAGTATATATCATTATTTATTTCAGTTAATTTTATTGGGATGCTATGGTTTCTCATTGATAAGGATAATGCTTCTCGTGATTTGATTAAGTTAAATTATACCACACTTTTTGAATTTAGAGATAGAACAGGTTCATTTTTACCCTTATATTTATTTTAAAATAGTTTTGAGGCAATCTTTTCGATGTAATTAAAAAGGAAGGTGATGTTATATAGTAAATATTTATATATAATAGGTGTTATATGAGTTAAAGTTATATAGTAAACTAAAATCATATTATAACTCTTGGGTAGTGCATATCTAAAGTCATCAAATTCTTTAGCCAATATTCTTCCTTGCATTCTCTCTCTCCTATTTCTTTGGGTTCATCTTGATCGAGTGTATCCGTTGTTGTGCAATCCTAACAACTGGTATTAGAGCTAGGTGAGATTCACCACGGTTTGAGAGATGGAAAGTTTGGAGATTGCAATTGAGAAGTTTGATGGTTCCAATTTCGGTTTCTAGATGAGGCAAATTGAAGATTATCTGTACCAAAAAGATTTTAACGAACCCTTGTTGGTGGTGAAGCCAGATACCATGGCCACGGACCAATGGAAGCTCTAGGATTATTAGGCCCTAAGGTTGATCTGGTTGACGTTGTCCAGAAACGTGGCGTTCAACATCATTAAGGAGAAGACAATGTCAGATCTGTTGAAGACGATGTCGAATATGTATGAACAACTGTTGGCTATGAACATGGTGTATTTGATGCGGAGATTGTTCAATCTATAAATGTCTGAAGGTGGATCTGTTGTTGATCATATAAATGAGTACAACATGATTGTAAGTCAATTGAGTTATGTGGAAATTAAAATTGACGATGAAATTGAAGCACTGATTTTAATGTCAACTTTACCCGAGTCGTGGGATACTGTTGTTATCGCGACCAGCAGTTCCCGAGGATCTGAGAAACTGAAGTTCGATGAAATCTGAGATGTAGTTCACGACGAAAGTATTCGCAGACAAGAAATTGAGGATTCTTCTCATAGTGCACTCAGCATTGACCAAAGGAAAAGAAGTAGATCAAAGGGCCCAAACAAAGGTGGATCAAAATCAAAGAACCTTGAAAATTTTCCAAACAGACCAAACGTGACGTGTTGGAGTTTTGGAGAAAAATATCACTTTCGGACAGATTGTACAAGACTAAAGAGGAAGTAGAATCACAAATCGAAGGATGATAATAATTCTATAAATATAGCAGAAGATATTCGGGATATTATAATCCTCAGCATGAACAGTCTGATTGAATCCTAAATTTTGGATTCAGGAGCATCTTTTAATTCATCTCCAAATAAAGAGTTGTTTCGAAATTTCAAGTCTTGAAATTTTGAGAAGGTGTATCTTGTCAACAACAAAGATTTGGTGATTGAAGGAAAATGGGATGAAAGCATACAAGCTCGAGTAGAAAATTAGTGGGCATTAAAGGATATCAGAAATATTCCTGGTCTAAAAAAGAATATGATCTCTATTGGTCTGTTGGATAGCACAGGTTATGCAGCCAAGTTTGGAAACAGCTCATGGAAGGTGAAGGGTGTCATGGTGGTAGCACGTTACACAAAATCTGGAACCCTATACACCACTGCTGGATGTATAAACATGGCTACTGTTGTTGAAAGTGCTTCCAATTCAAGTCTATGTAACAATAGATTTGGACATATGAACGTCAAAGGAATGAAGATGCTGACTGTGAAAGGAGTTTTAGAAGACCTAAAATTTGTTCATATGAATCTTTATGAGAGCTTCGTTATGGGCAAACAAAAACGAGTTAGCTTCACAAAGACTGTTAGAGAACCAAAGAAAGTACGATTGGAAAGGGTCTATACAGACATTTGGGGACCATCTTCAGTTTCATCACTTGGTGAATCAAAGTTCTACATCACCTTCAAGATGTTGTAAGCTGAAGTTGAAAATCAGACCAGTTTGAATATCAAATGCTTGAGGTCTGTCTTTTTTGTCAAGATATATTATTCGACGTCTAAAAAATTAGGTGGTGACTTCTAATATCATGCGTAATTTCTATGGTTTACCTTTTTTCCAAGTTTTCTAACATATTATAAGGTCCAAGCTTTTTTTTTTTTTTTTTTTTTTTTTTTTTTTTTTTAATTTCTTTATTTAAACCCTACCAACATGTGAGCAAGAGCCACTTTTTTTAAGAGCTTTAGAAAATGAACAACAAAGGTTACACAAAACCGTTGAATATTTCGTCACTTTGGGTATTTTCTTTCTACTTTTGCTTGTTCTCAACACTCCTCGTTATTTTACTCCACAAACATTTAAATAAAATAACATACACAAAATCTGTTTTCCTTATTGTGAATACACAAACCACCACAAATAATCCATATCCAAAATACAATTTCAAACATGCAACATAACTGTTTTTGTAGCCCTCAATCTTTATCTTAGTTATGGTTGAAGCCATTGCATCTGTCTCAAAGTCAAAGATTTGACTTTTTTACGGACCAAACGAGAAGCTTCGCCACAAAAGTAAGGAAAGGAATTACAATACAACAAAGACAAACCACTCCCAACATCGCTAACAAGGTATGCCATGCGGTTAGAAATGTTACTCTTGAAGCATAAGAATTCCTAAATGAGGCATTTAGCAGCCAAACTCCCAATAAATAACTATGTGATAAGGATGCATCTCCCAAAAAATAACTATGTGATAAGTTTGCAATGGTAATGCACATGGTTACTGTTAATAACCATATACAAATCGTATTTTTCAAAGGCAATCGACCTATAGAACACAATCACACATATTGATGTAAAGAATGAGACAGAATTCGTAATCAAGTATGCAGTGTAATAGTTTTCTTGGCATGAAGCTAGGTAGGCCATTACTGCAGTTCCTGCCATGAAAGTTTTCAAAGTATTGGGACTGTGAAACGAACGATGAATAGTGCTATTGGAGTTGTAAGGAATATCTTCTTGCCAAACACCACCGAGAGGTTGATTGCACCTTGAAAAGCCACTGTTGCAATAACCGTTACCACCAACATCATTGTACCTTGCACTTCTTGAAACCAATCACCTTTGTATTCAAGTTTCGTCTTCAACGAACTTTTCATTAAGTTTTTGGGCAGTGGTGATGTCGATAACCCATCATAACATGGTTCTTCAATTTTGTTTGGTGATCCCTTCTCATTTGATGTAGCACAAGTTAAATTTTTTTTTAGTGTTTGTTCCTTGGATAGACAACAAATATTGTACAATCTGCAGTTTGATTGTGCATTCAATTTGTTTATATCATGATAAAACTTTTTAATACCTAATTTGTAAGCTAATAAATAGATCAGCTCTATCATCTTGACTATTCTTTTTGCCACAACAACAAACCAATCCTAGCATATATTATCCACTTTGGCCCTAGCTAACAAATCACAATAGGTCATCTTTTTTTCTCACAGATTAGAGTGGCGTAGTGGAAGTGTGGTGGGCCATAACTCATAGGTTTGAGGATCGAAACTTTGCTCTAATAGAGAAGAAAATTTTTAAAAATTGAATAACTTGTAAATGTACAAACAAAATTAGTTGATACAAGATTCAATTGTTAATCCCGTGACTCCTCAACTTTACAGATTTCCCACCGCTACATTGCTCGTTACATATTCAAGCCTCATATTCTAAAACGTTGACCATTATACTTCTCCAATCATTGCATAATCTCACAATAAAGAATATAATGTTAAGATTGGGATTCAAACTCATGCCCCTTCGGAGGCCAACTCCGCCATCTTGACTTTTTTTTCTTTTTTTTTTTTTTTTTTTTTTTTTGTATTATCTACAAATCACTGCTAACATATATTATACACTTTGGCCCGTTATGCATCGTCGTCAGTCTCACCGTTTTAAAATGTGTCTTAGTCATGTTTAGGAGTTTGAAGAGGTTTATTGGATTCCTAGGCCATCTAAGTTGCTTAACACGAGTTGTTGGCTCCAAGTTACTCTATTCTGACTCCTCGATTCTTTCTTTAGTTTTGGAGTCATAAGGTCAAGACCCTCTTAATGTCGCAACGATCCTAAGGTGCTTAGTCTAGTGTAACCATCTTGACCTAAGTCATCGTATAACCAACTTAACTCTTATACCCTAGCTTTGTGTAGATAAACACGCTAGATAGGGAGAACACACTGGCAAACACCTGCAGCTAACACATACGGTATCATGCACAATACAAGCAAACAAGCTCAATTGGAAGATAATATCTATAAATAAACCTCGAGAACAGATCACAATATCTAATCTTTTATTCTAACAAATCAGAGTGGTGCAGCGGAAGCATGGTAGGCCCATAACCCGCAGGCCTTAGGATTGAAACTTGGCTTTGATAGAGGTGGAAAATTTTAAAATTAATTGAAGAGCATACAAATCAATGCTAGCATATATCATCCACTTTGGCCCCCCTTTAAGCATTGTCGTCGTCAGCCTCATAATTTAAAAATGTATCTTGGTCATGTCTAGGAGTTGAAGAGGTTTATTGGATTGGATTGGCTCAAAATGGAATCAACCTGGAGCACACATTTCGGACCTATCTTGACAATTTTTTTTTTTTTTTTTTTTGTAAAATATACAAATTACTTCTAGCATATATAATCCACTTTGGCCCGTTATGCATCGTCGTCACCTTCACGGTTTTAAAATGCGTCTTGGTCATGTCTTGGAGTTGAAGAGGTTTATAGGATTCCTAGGCTAGCTAGGTTGCTTAGCACGAGCTTTTGGTTCCAGGTTACTCTATTTTGACACCTTGACTCTTTCTTTAGTCCTGGAGTAATAGAGTCTATTTCCTCTTAACGTTGTCACGATCCTAAGGTGCTTAGTCTAGTGTATGCATCTTGACCTAAGTCATCGTATAACCAACCTAACTCTTACACCCCCAACTTTGTGTAGATAAACACGCTTGATAGGGAGAATACACTGTGAAACACTTGGAGCTAATACATACTGTATCGTGCACAATACAAGCAAACAAGCTCAACAGTAAGATGATATCCATAAATCACCCTGGAGCCCAAATCACAATAGCTCATCCTTCTTTCTAACAAATTTGAGTGGTGAGTGGAAGCGTGATGGGCCCATAACCCATAGGTCCCAGGATTGAAATTCGGCTGTGATAGGTTTTACAATGACATTTAAAATTTGAAAGGAAGAGCGTGTGATATGACTCCTAAGCTTTATAGATTGCCGCCCACCATCGATACTTTGCTTATTAAAAATGGGATTCAAACCCATGCCCTTTTAAAAAGCTTTTGGGTCTAGGTTACTCTATTCTGACTCCTTGACTCTATCTTTATTCCTGGAATGTCTAGGAGTTGAGGAGGTTTATTAGATTCCTAGGCCAGCTAGGTTGCTTAACATGAGCTTTTGGTTCCAAGTTACTCTATTTTAACTCCTCGACTCTTTTTTTAGTCCTCGAGTAATAGGGTCTATTTCCTCTTAACGTCGCCACGATCCTAAGGTGCTTAGTCTAGTGTACACATCTTGACCTAAGTCATTATATAACAAACCTAACTCTTACATCCTAGCTCCGTGTAGATAAACACGCTAGATAGGTTGAACACACTATCAAACACCTGGAGCTAATACATACTTTATCATGCACAATACAAGCAAACAAGTTCAATGGGATGATAATATCATAAATCACCCTAGAGCATAGATTACAATAGCTCATCCTCTTTTCTAACAAATCAGAGTGTCGTAGCGGAAGCCTGGTGGGCCCATAACCCATAGAGAAGAAAGATAAAACCTGGCTTTAATAGAGAAGACCTATTTATCCGCCGCTCAACGGGAAAATAATATCTATAAATCACCCTGGAGCATAGATTACAATAGCTCATCCTTTTTTCTAACAAATTAGAGTGGTGTCATGGTGGGCCCATAACCCAGGTCCTAGGACTGAAACCTAGATCTAATGGAGAAGACAGGAGAAGACAAGACTTTAATATTGATAGATAAAACTCGCTGCTAAATCACCTTAGAGCACAGATCACATATCATTGCTAAATCACCCTTTGCATCGGTATGTGTGTTGCTATTGCCTCCTTATCACATAGTTACATACTCAAAGTTTGGCTTGTAAATGCCTCATTTAGGAATTCGTATGCTTTAGAATTAACGTTTACAATAGCATGGTACATTTTGTTAGCAATGGTGGGAGTGGTTTCTCTTTGTTGTATTGTTATTCACGTCATTCTTTTGGTGGTGAAGCTTCTAGTGTGGGCACTAAAAAGGTTGTATCTTTGGCTTTGTGGCATTTAGAGAGATCCGATCACTTCAATCACAACTTAAATAAAGATCAATGGCTATACAAAAAATAGGTTACGTTGTTTGTTTTATCTTATATTTTGGACATGGATTATTTGTGGTGGTGTGTGTATTCACTATAAGGAAAACATATTTTATGTATGTTATCTTATTTAAATGTTTGTGGTGTAAAATAACTCGAATGGGGGTTGCGAAAAGTAAGAAATTTTTTTGGATCTTTGAGGCTTGCACGACCCAATTTTCGAGGCTTCGAGAAATCGGTTCGCGATGAAAAGAAGAATATGAAAATGAATAAAATAAAAACAAACAATTAACTGTAAAATTGTGCGCCATTTAATATGAAACAATAGATATTGTTCTAGTTATTTACAAATGGGGAGCGGGAGCAAGAAAACTAATACAAACGACAACCCAAAAGAAATACAAAATAACATTGACGCCCCGGGTCGACACCCCTCTATGATAGTGCAACTCTCTAGCACCTCTCCACCTTGATTGGAACTTAAAAGAGAAAGGGGAAAATGGATGAGTATAAAACACTTAGTAAGGAATCTACCTGTAAGCTCTCATCGGATCCTTAACCTAATATGTATCCACGGGCTTCTCGTAGGGTTCTAATAAGTTTGCCACTAGTTCAGGTATTCCCTGAATGTTACATCACACCACAGTGGTGTCTACAATGAGCAAATCTATTTGTGTAGTCCCTCGTCTCCTCTTAGAGTAAGTTTCCTCCACACAGAGTAGTAGCTCCTCAATATACTACTATGTAGTATCTCGTTTACTCTCAAGCGGGTTGTTCTAAACACAATAGTATATCCTCTATCAACTACCTGTGTAGTCCCTTGTCCTCTCTCAAGGTGGGTTATCATACAATCAATAGTGATTTCTCATGTTATGTACTTATGTAGTCCCTCGTCCCTCTCCATATGGGTTATCGTATATATAGTAGCAATTTCTCATGTCACCCATTTATGTAGTCCCTTGTCCTCTCTTAGGTGGGTTATCATACATACAGTGGTAGCTCCTTATATCATCTACTCACGTAGTGCCTCTTCCCCTATCAAGGTAGGTTATGCTCTACATCTGATAGTGGGTCTTTGGGTCGCTATTTATGTAGTCCTTCATTCCTTATCAGAGCATGTTATATCCTACACATAGTGACTTCCCAAATAGTTTCGCTCGCATTACTTTCAATCTTATGTGTTCTCATAGTTCACCTTATTGTCGTGGAGATATATTAGGATATAGGGCATCTAGGTGGATTAGGTCACAACAAACATTTTTAGGTCGCTCGGGGTTACTTTCTCGTGGCTAAGCCAAATCTCGAGGTACACCTAGGTCTCTAATTACTACTCAGGATCCCTGGGTGGTCAGTGTATTGAAAATATATTGACCTAAGGTGTTGCATAACCACCCTTGTTCTACTGTTGTACTCACTCTTATTCATGCATGCTATACTGGGAGATATTCAATCGATCACCTAATGCATAGAAATCATGATCTCAACGTCCATGGTGATTTACTAAGGGGATAATCCTACTGATCAAGTAAGCATAGGCAATTCATACATACATTTACCTGAATCTAGCATACAATTTAATCATACAAATCAAACATGCTCAACGGGTGATAACGTCCATCTAGCACCTAGAGCACATATCACAATTTTCCAATCCTTATATAGCTTGTATAGCTTGTAAGCAAAAACACAACAACAACGGTTTAAACCGTATATAACTTTTCAGATATGCAGAATTTTACAACTAGTCATATCCCCTATAGTACATTTTGAAGCATTTCATGTCTACCAGACGTAGCCATGATTTCACCGAAACGTCATACACTTAAAGAAAACAAGAAGGAAATAATACAGCATGAAAGTAGTAAAAGATAGCAGTAAAATAGTACAAGGCAAGGGTTTCGACGTGTAACAGGCATGCGATCATAGGAAACATGCCTTGGACAAGCAAGACTATGACACAACGCGTCGATTGAAAGTCTAATTTATAACATGACCTTTAATATTAGTAATACATAATCAATGTTCTACACAAAATGGATAAAATAATGCTACGAAACATTCTCTCATTGAATTTCTTATTTTCTTAGACCGTTTCAAAGTCTAGTCTAGATTTTAAATATTCCAAAGTAGAACATATTAATTACAATTCAATTGATTATGCAACGAATATGAACATAATTATAAAAATATACATGCATGCAAAACGTGATTTGGAAGATTAATTTATAATATGATATTTAATATTAATTATACATAACCCATATAATGGATAGAATAATGTTGAGAAAAATGATTTCTTGTTGATTTTTTCATTTTCATCATCTTTTCAAAGTCTCTTATATGTATTGTTTATGTGGGAGAGGAAACATTTAGAATTAAATCATGGTTGAAATTTAGAATTAAAAATAAATATTAAACCATGATTGTAGTTAGTTAGTTAATTAATTAATTAATTTTAAAAAAATTGATTTCTGTCACAATAATTTGACGTGACATCTTTCTCTTCTTTGATCATATTAATTTAGTTGCAATTACTTAGATTTTAATTAAAAATTAAACCATACAAACATTATCTTTCTATTTACCTCAATCAAGGAAGCTAGTATTTGATAAGTTACGAAAGAATCAGCTATAAGTCAAGAAGAAGATATGTGACTTCGCACGAACATGCATCACTTTCCTTGGGCACATCATCAAGTGTTGAGAAATCAAAATGGATAGCGATAAGATTAATGCTATCCAGGATTGGAGAGTCCCCACTTTAGTGACTGAACGATCATTTTTAGGATTAGCAAACTACTATAGGTAGTTCGTTGGTTTTCACAATAATCCGCCCCATTAACAGAACTTTTGAACAAAAACCAATCTTGGTTGTGGTCAAACGAGTGTCAAAAGAACTTCAAAGATCTAAAGACAACCATGACGAGGGGTCTTGTCCTTAGTTTGGCAGACGTCTCTAAGCCTTTTGAAGTATTGATGGATGCATCTGACTTTGTCCTTGGGGGTGTCATTTTCAAGGAACGCCACCGTATCGATGAAGCAAGAAGCTCAATAATGCGGAAAGGAAATACACTCTCTCAAGAAAAGAAATGTTTGTCGTCGTCTATTGCCTTAGAGTCTGGAGGCAATATATCTTAGGATCAAACTTCGTAGTGAGGATAGATAACAATGTCATTTGCCACTTCTTCGATCAATCGAAGTTAACGTCATAGCAAGCTCAGTAGCAAGAATTATTAAATGAGTTCGACTTCAAGTTCGAACATAAATAGGAAAGAGTAACCAAGCGGCCGACACGTTGAGTCGAAAGGGCGAACATGTGGCCCAGAGAATGCTAGCCCACATTCAGTCAAGTAAGATTAGTGGGTTGATGCGCAATATCAGAAGGGAACACCTATAACAAAGCTATTGTTGATCCTAGCCAACAGGGTTAGAAAAGTCAGAAGACTTGTACGGAGCATTCAAGAATTCCAAGTCCAATGGAAAAATATTCCTATAGATGAAATTAGTTGGGATTTGAACTCTGACGCGATCCACATTGAAGATTTCAAACATAGACGGTTGACAAGGACGTCAACCATTTAGGTGGGGGAGGATGTCATTGTCATGATTGTCTAGGACGTGTTGCCCATAGCCGCATGCCCATGACATGCCAAGCACTTTATCTTCTTTTATGTTGTATTGTTTTACTATTGTATTTTTCTATTTGTATTATCCGATGAAATCATGTCAAGTTTTCTAGAACCTATTTCTTAGAAGGAAAGGGTCTGTATAACATATGGCGAGTAAAAATGTCAAACCTCCAAAAAAACATCATTATCGAATCTCACAATAAAAAAATCTCACGTTAAGAATGGGATTTGAACCCATGCCCTTTCGAAATAGTACCTAAAACTAGCGCCTTAGACCAGCTCGACCATCTTGACTATCTTTTTAAATTTTATTTTATAACAACTCAAGCCCGCCGCTAGCAGATATTGTCCGCTTGGGCTTGTTACGTATTGTTGTCAACTTCACGATTTTAAAAAAACATCTTGGTCACATCTAGTTGATGAGGAGGTCTATTGGATTCCTAGGCCAGTTAGGTTGCTTAATTCCGTCTTCTAGCTCCAGGTTACTCTATTCTGACTCCACGAAGATCTTTAGTCTAGGAGACCTAGGGTTAGACCCTCTAACCGTTGCTCACGATTCTAACGTGCTCAGGCTACTAGAGGCATCCTGATCTTTGTCATGGTCTAGCCAACCTAACTCTAACACCTAGCTCTGTGTAGATAAACATACTCCACAGGGAGAACACATAGTCAAATACCTGGAGCTAACAAATACTATATCATCCACAATACCGGGAGCTAACAAATATTGTATAAACATGAGTTCATTTGAATTTCGTCCTTCAAAGTTTCTCCAAGTATCGCCGCTAGTTGTTTCCTATTAGAAAGTTCATCTCGTTTCGTTAATAACTCAAATTTCTTATTGCCTTAAACAATATAAATTTTAGCTTTGGGATGGTTCGAGACAGTGGAATTTGATGAAAACCCTTATATCGAGCCAAGAACCCACATTCTAAGCAGTCAGAACTGCCGAAGCCAAGCCGAGCCGAATGAATTCATTTGCGTAAGTCGAAGGATCCATTGATTGTAGAAGCGACACGTTTCGCAAGTGGGAGGTGACACGTGCAGGTAGCCATTTTTTCCTTCCTCTCTATTTTCACTCTTTTCTCTCTTGAGGGCTCTATAGAATTGTTAGGAGAGAGACCTATTTGATACCTATGTAAACTCGAATTGTTAGGAGAGAGACCTATTTGATACCTATGTAAACTCTGGATAATAATTTTCAGTTTCATGAGATAATCAAATAAGAACTTAGTATTTCTTCAACCAACCAATTCAATTATAAGAACATACCTCAATTCGTCTTAATATCATAGAAAAATCTAAAATGGTATTTTCATTCTCATCGCCTTGGTTTTGGAATCCATAGTCTTGGGGATCTTTAATCATTGTGATAAAAAACTTAAGAGCTTCCAAGTGGTTGTGTTTTACGCATAAATGAAGAACAGTTTGACCATTGTGAAGCTTAATCCAAGGAGATCTTGACCTCGCAATGATCAACCGTTGCATGATATCAATTCTTCCATTGATCACGGCATGGTGGAGAGGAATCCACCCATTCAAATCACGTACCATGCAAGTGCTTGTGTTCTTCTCCAGCAAAGCTTGAACAATCTCAACCGTTCCATTTTCTGAAGCCAAGTGTAGAGGTGTCCTTTGCAGGTCATCAACTTCTCCCGCAAGTTCAGGCACGAGATTCAAAAGAAATCGAGTGAATTCAAGGTGGTGATGCAAAACTGAGACATGCAATGGACTCTCAGCGTTGGAAGAGGAGATTAGAACTCTTTGTATGATATTTGGGTCACCTCGAATTAGTGTCTTCAAGCTTTGAATGGACCCAATCTTTGAAGCTTCATAGAGCTTTCTTTTTACTTTCTTCAAAAGAGGAAATGGCTAATCTAAGTTGGTTGTTTTCTCCATTTGCCTCCATTATTGTTTCTCTAACTTACTTCCAATTGGGTTTTTCACATAGAATTTATAAGCCAACATTAAAAATACTATATTTTATTTATATGATTTTGTTGATTATTTATTTATTTTTAATAGATGGTGAGGCTCTCAACTATAAATAAGTTGACCTTTTGAATTTAAAAAATAGTCTAATTATTGTCCTCAATTCCAAGAAGAAAAAAATCATTATTTATACTTTCACTCGAGAGTGACACCAAAGTGTCACCATCCTAGTTTAAGTGGATGTGAAGCAAACGGAAGGAAGCTTATTTGTTGAATCATGGATAGAAGTATATATCATTAATTATTTCACATAATTTTATTGGGATGTTATCGTTTCTCATCGATAAGGATAATAACTCTCGTGGTTTGATTAAGTTAAATTATATCACACACTTGTTAGATTTAGAGATAGAACCGTCTCATTTTTACCCTTATATTTATTTCAAAATAGTTTTCAGTCAACCTTTTCTTTGTAATTAAAAAGGAAAGTGATGTTATATAGTAAATATTTATATCTAATAGGTGTTATATGAGTTAATGTTATATAGTAAACTAAAACCATATTATAACTCTTGGGTAGTGCATATCTAATGTCATCAATACAAATTCTTTAGCCAATATTCCTCCATGCATTTTCTCTCTCCTATTTTTTTTTTTAGGTTCATCTTGATCGAGTGTGTTCGTTGTTGTGCAATCCTAACAATTGGTATCAGAGCTAGGTGAGATTCACCACGATTTGAGAGATGGAAAGTTCAAAGATTGCAATTGAGAAGTTTGATGGATCCAATTTCGGTTTCCGGAAGATGCAAATTGAAGATTATCAGTACCAAAAAGATTTTAACGAACCCTTGTTGGAGGTGAAGCCAGATACCATGACCACGGAGCAATGGAAGCTCTAGGATCGTTAGGCCCTAGGGTTGATCTGGTTGACGCTATCAAGAAACGTAGCGTTCAACATCATTAAGGAGAAGACAATGTCAGATCTGTTGAAGACGATGTGAAGTATGTATGAAAAATCGTTGGCTATGAACATGGTGTATTTGATGCGGAGATTGTTCAATCTACAAATGTCTGAAAGTGGATCTGTTGCTGATCATATAAATGAGTACAACATGATTGTAAGTCAATTGAGTTATGTGGAAATTAATATTGAGGATGAAATTGAAACACTGATTCTGATGTCAACTTTACCCGAGTCGTGGGATACTGTTGTTATCGTGACCAATAGTTCCCGAGGATCTGAGAAACTGAAGTTCGATGAAATCTGAGATGTAGTTCACAACGAAAGTATTCGCAAACAAGAAATTGAGGATTCTTCTCATAGTGCACTCAGCATTGACCAAAGGGAAAGAAGTAGATCAAAGGGCCCAAACAAAGGTTGATCAAAATCAAAGAACCTTGAAAATTTTCGAAACAGACCAAACGTGATGTGTTGGAGTTTTGGAGAAAAAGATCACTTTCGGACCGATTGTACAAGACTAAAGAGGAAGCAGAATCACAAATCCAAGAATGATAATAATTCTATAAATTCAGCAAAAGATATTGGGGATATTATAATCCTCAGCGTGAACAGTCCGATTGAATCCTAAATTTTTTATTCCGGAGCATCTTTTAATTCATCTCCAAATAAAGAGTTGTTTCGAAATTTCAATTCTTGAAATTTTGAGAAGGTGTATCTTGTCGACAACAAAAATTTGGTGATTGAAGAAAAATGGGATGAAAGCATACAAACTCCAGTAGAAAATTAGTGGGCATTAAAGGATGTCAGATATATTCTTGGTCTCAAAAAGAATATGATCTCTATTGGTCAGTTGGACAGCACAGGTTATGCAACCAAGTTTGGAAACAACTCATGGAAGGTGAAGGGTGTCATGGTGGTAGCATGTTACACAAAATTTGGAACCCTATACACCACTGCAGGATGTATAAACATGACTGCCGTTGTTGAAAGTGCTTCCAATTCAAGTCTATAACACAATAGATTTGGACATATGAGCGTCAAAGGAATGAAGATGCTGACTGTGAAAGAAGTTTTAGAAGACCTAAAATTTGTTCATATGGGTCTTTATGAGAGCTTCGTTATGGACAAACAAAAACGAGTTAGCTTCACAAAGGCTGTTAGAGAACCAAAGAAAGTATGATTGAAAATGGTCTATACAGACATTTGGGGACCATCACCAGTTTCACACTCGGTGAATAGGTATGAGTTTATTTCCTGAAACACAAGTCAGATGTGTTTGCCACCTTAAGGATGTGGTAAGCTGAAGTTGAAAATCAGACTAGCTTGAATATCAAATGCTTGAGGTCTGTCTTTTTTGTCAAGATATATTATTCGAAGTCTAAAAAATCAGATCGTGACTTCTAATATCATGCGTAATTTCTATGGTTTACCTTTTTTCCAAGTTTTCTAACATATTATAAGGTCCGTACTCTTTTCTTTTTTTTTTTTAATTTTTTTATTTAAACCCTACCAACATGTGGGCAAGAGCCACTTTTTTTTAAACCCTACCCTCAATCTTTATCTGAGTTGTGGTTGAAGTCATTGCATCTCTCTCAAAGTCAAAGATTTGACTTTTTTACGGACTAAACGAGAAGGTTCGCCACAAAAGTAAGGAAAGGAATTACAATACAACAAAGACAAACCACTCCAAGCATAAGAATTCCTAAATGAGGCATTTAGCAGCCAAACTCCCAATAAATAACTATGTGATAAGGATGCAATGGCAATGCACATGGTTACTGTTAATAACCATACACAAATCCTATTTTTTAAAGGCAATGGACCTATAATGAACATAATCACACATATTGATGCAAGAATGAGACAGAATTTGTAATCAAGCAAGTAGTGTAATAGTTTTCTTGGTATGAAGCTGGGTAGGCCATTACTGCAGTTCCTGCCATGAAAGTTCTCAAAGTATTGCTACTGTGAAACGAACTATGAAAAGTGCTATTGGAGTTGTAAGGAATATCTTCTTGCCAAACACCGCCGGGAGGGTTGATTGCACCTTGAAAAGCCACTGTTGTATTAATCGTTGCCACCAACACCATTGTACCTTGCACTTCATGAAACCAATTACCTTTGTATTCAAGTTTCGTTTTCAACGAACTTTTCGTTGAGTTTTGGGGCAGTGGTGATGTCGATAACCCATCATAACATGGTTCTTCAATTTCGTTTGGCGATCCCTTCTCATTTGATGTAGCACAAGGTTTTTTGTAGTGTTTGTTCCCTGGATAGACAATAAATATTGTATAATCTGCACAATTTGAATTCAATTTGTTTATATCATAATAAAACTTTTTAATACCTAATTTGTAAGCTAATAAATAGACCAGCTCGATCATCTTGACTATTCTTTTTGTAACAGCTACAAACCACTGCTAGCATATATTGTCCACTTTGGCTCGTGATGCTTCCTCGTCAGCCTCATGGTTTTAAAATGTGTCTTGGTCATGTCAAGGAGTTGAAGAGGTTTATTGGATTCCTAGACCAACTATGTTGCTTAACACGAGCTTTTGGCTCCAGATTACTCTATTCTAACTACTCGACTCTTTCTTTAGTCTTAGAGTAATAGGGTCTAGACCCTCTTAATGTCACCACGATCCTAAGGTGCTTAGTCTAGTGTACGCATCTTGACCTAAGTCATCGCATAACCAACCTAACTCTTATACCCTAGCTTTGTGTAGATAAACACGCTAGATAGGGAGAACACTCTGTCAAACACCTGCAGCTAACACATACTGTATCATGCACAATATATGCAAACAAGCTCAATGGGAAGATAATATACATAAATAAATCTGGAGCACAAATCACAATAGGTCATCCTTTTTTCTCACAGATTAGGGTGGTGTAGTGGAAGTGTGGTGGACTCATAACTCACAGGTTTGAGGATCGAAACTTTGCCCTAATAAAAAAGAAGAGGTTTAAAATTTGAATAACTTGTAAATGTACAAACAAAATTAGTTGATACAAGATTCAATTCTTAATCCCATGACTCCTATACTTTACAGATTGCCCACCACTACATTGCTCATTACATATTCAAGCCTCACATTTTCTGATTCCTTGACTCTTTCTTTAAATTTGGAGTCATAAGGTCAAGCCCCTCTTAATGTCGATCCTAAGGTGCTTAGTCTAGTGTAAGCATCTTGACTTAAGTCATCGTATAACCAACATAACTCTTATACCCTAGTTTTTTTTGTAGATAAACATGCTAGATAGGGAGAACACACAGTCAAACACCTGCAGCTAACACATACTGTATCATGCACAATACATGCAAACAAGCTCAATATGAAGATAATATCTATAAATAAACCTCGAGAACAGATAACAATAGCTAATCTTGTTTTCTAACAAATTAGAGTGGCGCAGCGGAAGTATGGTGGGCTCTGATAGAGGAGAAAGATTTTAAAATTAATTGAAGTACATACAAATTAATGCTAACATATATTATCTACTTTGGCCCGTTATGCATCGTCGTCGTCAGCGTCGTCGTCAGCGTCACAGTTTTAAAATGTGTCTTGGTCATGTCATGTCTAGGAGTTGAAGAGGTTTATTGGATTGGATCGGGCTCGAATGGAAGATAATATCCATAAATCAACCTTGACTTCAAAATTTATAAACAAAACAATTTTACAAGTTCCTTATCAAAATTTTATATTTTAAGAGCATGTAAATATAAATTAATTCATACAAGATTCTTAATCCATGACTCCGAAGCTTAAGGAATGGTTGTCCACCACTAGTTACGTATGCTAGCCTCACATTTTAAAACGTTGACCATTTTACCTCCCCATTCAATGCCGAGTCTCACTATAAAAAATATCAGGTCTATAATGGGATTCAAACCCAAGCCTTTTCGGAACAGTACCTGAAACTGGAAACTTAGACTAGCTTTGTAATCTTGACTATTTTTTTATTTGTAACATATACAAATTACTTCTAGCATATATAATCCACTTTGGCCCGTTATGCATCGTCGTCACCTTCACGGTTTTAAAATGCATCTTGGTCATGTCTTGGAGTTGAAGAGGTTTATAGGATTCCTAGGCTAGCTAGGTTGCTTAACACAAGCTTTTGGTTCCAGGTTACTCTATTTTGACACCTTGACTCTTTCTTTAGTCCTGGAGTAATAGAGTCTATTTCCTCTTAACGTCGCCACGATCCTAAGGTGCTTAGTCTAGTGTATGCATCTTGACCTAAGTCATCGTATAACCAACCTAACTCTTACACCCCCAACTTTGTGTAGATAAACACGCTAGATAGGTTGAACACACTGTCAACCACCTGGAGCTAAAACATACTTTATCATGCACAATACAAGCAAACAAGCTCAACTGGAAGATAGTATCCATAAATCACCCTAGAGCATAGATCACAATAGCTCATCCTCTTTTCTAACAAATCAGAGTGGCGCAGCAGAAGCGTGGTGGGCCCATAACTCGTTATGCAACACAAGGAGCATAAGGATCATTAACTCTCAAACAAGTACCTTAGACCTGCTCGGCATATTTATTCACTTTGGCCCGTTATAGGTTTATTGCATTCCTAGCTACACGAGCTTTTGATTCCAGGTTACTCTATTTTGACTCCTCAACTCTTTCTTTAGTTCACTCTATTTCGTCATAAATCACCTTGGAGCACAGATCACAATAGCTCATCCTCCTTTCTATCAAATTAGAGTGGCAGCGGAAGCGTGGTGGGCCCATAACCCACAGGTCCCAGGATCGAAACCTGGCTCTAATAGAGAAGAAAGACTAAAAAGTGATACATATTGCCATTTGTTGCAACACAAGGAGCATAAGGATCATGAACTCTCAAACAATGTACTTTAGACCTACTCGGCCTATTTATTCACTTTCGCCCGTTATAGGTTTATTGCATTCCTAGCTACACGAGTTTTTGACTCCCCAACTCTTTCTTTAGTTCACTCTATTTCGTCATAAATCACCCTGGAGCACAGATCACAATAGCTCATCCTCCTTTCTAACAAATCAGAGTGGCGCAGCGGAAGCGTGGTGGGCCCATAACCCACAGGTCCCAGGATCGAAACCTGGCTCTGATAGAGAAGAAAGACTAAAAAATGATACATATTGACAGTCCTTGCAAAACAAGGATCATTAACTCTCAAACAAGTCCTTTAGACTTGCTTGGCCTATTTATTCGCTTTGGCCCGTTATGGGTTTATTGCATTCATAGCTACACGAGCTTTTGATTCCAGGTTACTCTAACCTAGCTCTAATGCAGAAGACAAGACATTAATATTGATAGATAAAACAGTTTTAGGTACTGATGCATCGTCGTCAGTCTCACGGTTTTAAATGCAACTTGATCATGTCTAGGAGTTGAAGAGGTTTATTGGATTCCTAGGCCAGCTAGGTTGCTTCACACAAGATTTTGGCTCCAGGTCACTCTATTCTGACTCTTCGTCTCTTTCTTTAGTTTTGGACTCATAGGGTCTAGACCCTCTTAATGTCGCCACGATCCTAAGGTGTTTAGTCTAGTGTACGCATCTTGACCTAAGTCATCGTATAACCAACCTAACTCTTACACCCTAGCTCTGTGCAAATAAACAAGCTAGATAGGGAGAACACACTGTCAAACACCAGGAGCTAACACATACTGTATCATGCACAATACAAGCAAACAAGCTCAACGGCAAGATAACATCCTTAAATCACCCTGGAGCACAGATCGCAATAGCTCATCCTCCTTTCTAACAAATTAGAGTGTCGCAGCGGAAGCGTGGTGGGCTTATAACCCACATGTCCCTAGATTGAAACCTGGCTCTAATACCGAAGAAAGACTTCAAAATTGATAGACAAAATTTGACACTTCAAAATTGATAGACAAAATTTGACTACTATCTTTTTCAAAAGACATCTATCTGAAAATATATATTATATTAGATAGGGCGGCGTTCCCAACCCCTTTTATCTAACGGAATAAAAATGTTCCCCACCCCTTCCCCTATTTCTAGTCTAAATTGAAATGCTTCACTGACGCTAAAATAGACATCATTACTTGTCATCCACCTTAACTAGGATGGTGATATTTTGTTTTCACTTTCGAATCATAAGTGTAAATAATCCATCTCAAAGTAAGATAGATATTCAATAATGGAGGCAACTCATCAACAACTCGCACAATCTTCCAATATTGCAAACGGAGAAAGCAACGAACTTGGATTAGCCATGTCCTCTATCAAAGAAAGCAAACGATTGCTCTATGAAGCATCATAGATCGAGTCCATTCAAAGCTTAAAGACACTAATTCAAAGCGACCCAAATATCATTCAAAGAGTTCTAATCTGCTCTTACAACATTGAGACTCCATTGCACGTCTCGGTTTTGCATCGCCACTTTGAACTCACTCGATTTCTTTTAAATCTCATGCCTGAACTTGCTGGAGAAGTTGATGCCCTGCAAAGGAAACCTCTCCACTTAGCTTCTAAAAATGGAACGATCGAGATTGTTCAACCTTTGCTGGAGAAGAACACAAGCACTTGCATGGTTTGTGATTTGAATGGATTGATTCCTCTCCACCATGCATTGATTAATAGAAGAATTGATATCATGCCACTATTGATCAATGCGAGCCCACAATCTTTTTGGATGAAGCTTCACAATGGTTAAACTATTCTTCATTTATGCGTAAAACACAACCGCTTGGACGCTCTTAAGTTGTTGATCATAATGATTGAAGATCCACGTAATTATGGGTTTCTGATCGAACGCGATGTGAATGAAAATACCATTTTTTATTTTTCTATGATGTTAAGAGATATTGAGGGTATGTTATCATAAAAATTTATATATAATTTTGTTATTAACTTTCTATTAATATATATTTTTTTTTTTTAACTTTTTTTTTTTTTTTTTGCATTCATTTTCATATTTCTAATTTTGAGCCAAACTTTAAAAAAAAATGAAAAAAATTAAAACTACTTTCATTAGTTTTTATTTAAATCTTTTGGTTGAATTTTGAATATATATAAACAAGTAAATAACATAAGAAAAAAAAAAAAAGAAAAAAAGCATAAAATTTAATGTGTTTTTAAAAAATTAATTTTTTTTCTCATAATTTTTAATGATTTTTTATTTTTCTAAAAGAAAAAAATCTTATTCGTGCAGATAGTAAGATATTTGTTGTCTATCCCGGGAATAAAAACCGGAAAAAAAATACTATGAATAATGAAGAACAATGGAATGACATAAGAAGTTTGTGGAGGAAGAACCTTGAATACAAAGGTGATTAGCTTCAAGAAGTGCAAGGTACAATGATGTTGGTAGCAACTGTGATCACAACCGTGGTTTTTCAAGGTGCAATCAACCCTCCTAGCGGTGTTTGACAACAAGACATTCCTTTCAACTCGAATATCACTATTCATCATTCTTTTCATAGTAGCAATACTTTGAAAACATTCATAGCGGGCATTGCAGTAATGGCCTACCCAACTTCATGCCAAGGAAATTATTACACCGCTTATTTGGTTACAAATTCTATCTCATTCTTTGCATCGGTATGTGTGATTATGTTTATTATAGGTCGATTGCCTTTGAAAAAATAGGATTTGTTCGTGGTTATTAACAGTAACCATGTGTGTTGCTATTGCCTCCTTATCACATAGTTACATACTCGGAGTTTGGCTCGTAAATGCCTCATTTAGGAATTCGTATGCTTTAGAATTAACGTTTACAATAGCATGGTACATTTTGTTAGCAAAGGTGGGAGTGGTTTCTCTTCGTTGTATTGTTATTCATTTCCTTCTTTTGGTGGTGAAGCTTCTCGTGTGGGCAGTAAAAAGGTTGTATCTTTGGCTTTGTGGCATTTAGAGAGATCCGATCACTTCAACCACAACTTAAATAAAGATCGATGGCTATACAAAAATTAGGTTAAGTTGTTTGTTTTATCTTACATTTTGGACATGGATTATTTGTCGTGGTGTGTTTATTCACTATGAGGAAAACGTATTTTATGTATGTTATCTTATTTAAATGTATGTGGTGTAAAATAACTCGAATGGGGTTTGCGATAAGTAAGAATTTTATTTGGATCTTTGAGGCGAGCACGACCCAATTTTTGAGGCTTCGAGTAATCAGATAGCGATGAAAAGAAGAAAATGAAAATGAATAAAATAAAACAAACAATTAACTGTAAAATTGTGCGCGATTTAATATGAAACATTAGATATTGTTCTAGTTATTACAAATGGAGAATGGGCGCAAGAAAACCAATACAAACAACAACCCAAAAGAAATACAAAATAATATTGACGCCCCGGGTCGACACCCCTCTATGATAGTGCAACTCTCTAGCACCTCTCCACCTTGATTGGTACCTAAAAAAGAAAGGAGAAAATGGGTGAGTATAAAACACTTAGTAAGCAGTCTACCTGTAAGCTCTCATCGGATCCTTAACCTAATATGTATCCACGGGCTTGTCGTAGGGTTCTAAGAAGTTTGCCACTAGTTCAGGTATTCCCTGAATGTTACATCACACCACAATGGCGTCTACCATGAGCTAATCTATTTGTTTAGTCCCTTGTCTCCTCTTAGAGTAAGTTTCCTCCACACAGAATAGTAGCTCCATAATATACTACTATGTAGTATCTCATCTACTCTCAGGCAGGTTGTTCTACATACAATAATATATCCTCAATCAACTACCTATGTAGTCCCTCATCCACTCTCAAGCTAGGTTTCCATACACTCGATAGTGATTTCTCATGTTATCTACTTATATAGTCCCTCGTCCCTCTCTAGGTAGGTTATCGTACATACAATAGCAATTCATAAAGTCACCCACTTATGTAGTCCCTTGTCCTCTCTCAGGTGGGTAATCATACATACAGTGGTAGCTCCTTATATCATCTACTCTCGTAGTACCTCGTCCCCTATCAAGGCCGATTATGCTCTACAACTAATAGTGCGTCTTCAGGTTATTAGGGCATGTTATATTCTACATATAGTGACTCTCCAAATAGTTTCGTTCGCGTTACTATCAGTCTTATGTGTTCTCCTAGTTCACCTTGGTGCCCAATGGATATATTAGGTCCTAGGACGTCTAGGTGGATTAGGTCACAACAAACATTTTCAAGTCGCTCGAAGGTAGCATCTCGTGGCTAAGCCAAATCTTGAGGTACACCTAGGTCTCTAATTGCCACTCACGATCCTACAGTGGTCAATGTACTGAAAATGTATTAACCTAAGATGTTGCATAACCACTCTTGTTCTACTGCTCTCCTGACTCTGATTCATGCACCTAGGTTCTACTGCTCTATTGATCACCTAGTGCATAGAAATCATGATCTAAACGTCCATGTCGTTTACTAAGGGGATAATCCTATCGATCAAGTAAGCATAGGTAATTCATACATACATTTACCTGAATCTAGCATACAATTTAATCCTATAGCTCAAACATGCTCTAACACGTGGAGCACAGATCCCAAAATTTTTGGTCCTTCATTCTGGTGCACCAGAAAGCATTTAATAGACATGCATTCTCATAAAGGGCATTTATGTAATTTTTCTTCACAAACATGCACACCTATTCAGATTTTGCTCATTTAAATTCTAAAGATGCATATTCTAACCACCTAAGTTAAGATAAGCTGCATGCTAGAAGGTCTAGTCCTAATGATTCCTACCTGTATTACTTGGCTACAATTTAATTAGGATTAGTATAAAAGTTTGGACAAAAATCAATCGAACAGAGGTTGAACAAATAAAAAAAGACATTGCACAAGCAACTCACGCGCCTCACGCCCGGGTGTCACATGCCTGCAGGGGCTGAGAAGATGTGCCTCAAGGACGCCACGTGTAAGCGGCTGATTGGTAGGCTCGAATCAGACAGTGAGCGATTGAATCCTGCGGCAAATGAATTTTCCTTGGTTTTTCCTCTGTTGACACATGGGTCGATCAAGCGAGTCAAGTATGCAGTACAAGTTGGCTTGCTACGCATCACCTCTTCGTCCAGCATCATTGCTCCACCCGCAATGTACCACGTGTCGACTTGTGTGTCAGCCGGGACTCTCCAAGTATTGAGCGACACACGTCCTACCTTGTTTCGCTTGCACAATCACGATTTCAAGGTTCTGATGAGTTTTTTAACTTTTTAAATTTTTATATCTTTTCCTAAACAATCTATCAATATTTGATTTCTTCCCGAAGTTCTAGAGTTATATTCCATTACATGAAGATATTTTTCTTGAAATTTTTAATCAAATATACGCAAAGTTATTCAAGATCAAAGTTGCCTAAAATCAACTTTCTTACCGTTCTTGGAGGCATCCCAAAACTCCTACTTCCAACGTGATTGGACTTCAAATTCCTTCGCAATAAGTGTGCGAAATTACTTCAAGATGACATACTAAAATTACAGAGGCAATTTCCTTAATATGCACACGAATTTTGAGAAGAATTTAGACCTAAAAACTCATACAACTCATATTTGTTCTTTCTAGGTTGGTGGCGAAATCGAACAAATCTAGCACCCCTAGCCTACTTTGAGTTTATTGTGAAGGACTCTAATCAAGTCAGCCTCCTCTCGCCTAATTGAACAATTTTTTTTTTTTTCCTTTTGTTTTTGCATGTGATTAGTCTAGGGCCTCCTCAAACTCTTAAAAAATAGTATGACTGGCAGCCGATATTGTCCGTTGGCAAACCGTCGAGTGTCTGGCTCTGATACCATTTATAGTAGCTCAAACCCACTGCCATCAGATATAGTCTGCTTTGGCACATTACGTATACCCGTTAGTCTCGTGGTTTTAAAATGTGTCTGCAAGGAAGAGGTTTCCACCTTGTAAAAAATGTTTCATTCCCCTATTCAACCGACATGAGATCTCACATAAAAATACTATTTATTAGACATTAATACAATCTACAGAGTTAGATTATATGATCTTCACCCTCACAATTGTTCAAATATGTAAGTTTTTTTTTTTCTTTTTTAGTTAAATGATGTTCATTTTAGTTATTAAGAAGTTTAAATTAAATGTTTTTACACTTATAAAGGATTTAACTAATAAAAAGAACATAAATCTAAAAAAGCCACTTGCACTCAACTTATCACAATTGCCTTTTCTTGGCAGCACATTTGGCGATTGTGCGGCACTCACTCTCAACACTGAGTGAATCAAGCCAACTTCGGATCATGTTGCCTACAGTTGGGCAACGTATATTCAAGCCTCGGGTCCTGATTTAAAAATAAAATTTTAGAAAACAGGGGAGAGAGGTTTTGAAAAAAGAGTTTTGAAAGCAAGAATGAGAGAGATTGAAAGTAGTATTATATAGCATGTAAGCAAAAAGACAACAACAACCGTTTAACCCGTATATAACTTTTCAGATATGCAGAATTTTACAACTAGACATATTCCCCTATAGTACATTTTGAGGCATTTCATGTTTACCACGAGTAGCGATGATTTCGCCAAAACGTCTACTCTTAAAGAAACAAGAAGGAAATAATACAACATGAAAGCAGTAAAAGATAGCGGTAAACTAGTACAAGGCAAGGGTTTCGGTGTGTAACGGGCATGCGGTCATAGGCAACATGTCTTAGACAAGCAAGACCGTGACACAACGCGTAGATTGAAAGTCTAATTTATAACATAACCTTTAATATTAATAATACATAATCAATGTTCTACACAAAATGGATAAAATAATGCTACGAAAGATTCTTTTGTTGAATTTCTTATTTTCTTAGACCTTTTCAAAGTCTAGTCTAGATTTTAAATATTCCAAAGTAGAACATATTAATTACAATTCAATTGATTATGCAACGAATATGAACATAATTATAAAAATATACTTGCATGCAAAACGTGATTTGGAAGATTAATTTATAATATGATATTTAATATTAATTATACATAACCCATATAATACTCAAAATGGATAGAATAATGTACAGAAAAATGATTTCTGGTTGGTTTTTCATTTTCATGATCTTTTCAAAGTCTCTTATATGTATTGTTTACGTGGGAGAGGAAACGTTTAGAATTAAACCATGGTTGAAATTTAGAATTAAAAATAAATATTAAACTAGAGTTGTAATTAGTTAGTTAATTAATTGGCACGAACATGCATCACTTCTTCGAACATGCATCACTTTCCTTGGGCGCGTCATCAAGTGTTGAGACATCAAAATGGATAGCGATAAGATTAATGCTATCCAGGATTAGAGAGTCCCCACTTTAGTGACCGAACGATCCTTTTTGGGATTAGCAAACTAATATAGGTAGTTCGTTGAAGGGTTTTCACAATAATCCGCCCCATTAACAGAACTTTTGAACAAAAACCAATCTTGGTTGTGGTCAAAAGAGTGTCAAAAGAACTTCAAAGATCTAAAGACAACCATGACGAGGGATCTTGTCCTTGGTTTGGCAGACGTCTCTAAGCCTTTTGAAGTATTGATCGATTCATCTGACTTTGTCCTTGGGGGTGTCCTTTTTGAGGAACGCCATTGTATCGCCTATGAAAGCAAGAAGCTCAATAATGCGGAAAGGAAATACACTTTCTCCAGAAAAGAAATGTTTGTAGGCAATATATCTTGGGATCCAACTTCGTAGTGAGGACAAACAACAGTGTCATTTGCCACTTCTTCGATCAATCAAAGTTGATGTCATAGCAAGAATTATTAAATGAGTTCGAGTTCAAGTTCGAACATAAAATAGGAAAGAGTAACTAAGTGGCCGATGCATTGAGTCGAAAGGGCGAACATGTAGCCCAGAGAATGCTAACCCACATTCAGTCAAGTAAGATTAGTGGGTTGATGCGCAACATCATAAGGGAACACCTATATCAAAGCTATTGTTGATCCTAGCCAACAGGGTTAGAAAAGTCAGAAGACTTGTACGGAGCATTTGAGAATTCCAAGTCCAATGGAAAAATCTTCCTATAGATGAAATTAGTTGGGAACGCACCAAAGATCTGAACTCTGCCGCGATCCACATTGAAGATTTCAAACATAGACGGTTGACAAGGACGTCAACCATTTAAGTGGGGGAGGTGTCATTGTCATGCTTGTCTAGAACATGTTGTCCATACCGCATGGCCATGACATGTCAAGCCCTTTATCTTCTTTTATGTCGTATTGCTTTGCTCTTGTATTTTTTTTGTTTGTAGTATCCAACGAAATCATGTCAAGTTTTCTAGAACCTATTCTTAGAACGAAAGGGCCTGATTAACATCATGGCGAGTATAAATGTCATATATACAAGTCAAACCTCCCTTTTCCTCGCCCGTAGCTTACTTTGAACATGTTTATAAATCATGCATACATGATCTGGTCAAAAACATATTCACATTATAGGCTTCCTTTAACTAGTTCTAGTTTGAAATTTATCTAAGGACACTTCGTCGGCAACTAATCCGTATGAACTGTATACCTCTCGGACTAGTACATAAAACTAGCGCCTTAGACCAACTCGGCCATCCTTATTAAGATCACACTTACAACGAACACACTCGATCTAGATAAACACAAAGAATAGGAGAGAGAAAATGCAAGGAGAACTCTGGCTAAAGGGATTTGTATTGATGACTTCAAGCATGTACATCAAGAGAGAATACAGAAAATAGAAAGTTCCATTTTCAAAGCTACGGGATATATATATTGTTCAGTTTACTATATATAGTTTTACCAGATTTAACCATCTACTATATATAGCTATACCAGATATAGCTTTACCAAATATAGCTTTACCGGATATAGCCGTTGACCAAGCTATAAATAAGAGAGCTCCATGACCTAACAATTCTCCCACTTGGAGACTGATCCAGTCAACCAAGAATTTCATTCTCAAACGATCACTACACCATACCAATTAAGGCTTTGCATAACCTTAATTTTCCAACATCAACACATTTTGTCAACATGTCTGCTGGATTCTTTGCACCCTCTATCTTCTCCAAACACATATCGCCTTCTTCCACTAACCTGCGAGTGAAATGATATCGCGTGTTTTGTCCTTGAGTGATAGACTGGGTTTTTCACCAACTGTATGACACTCTGACTATCTATATAAAGGATCTTCTTGCACTGCACCATAACACAACTCTCACAAAGACCCATATCAACAGATTTTAAGCCTTCCAAAGCTCCTTTCACAGTCAGCATGTTCATTCCTTTGACGCTCATATGTCCAAGTCTATTGTGCCATAGACTTGAATTGGAAGAACTCTACGCAGCAGCAGTCATGTTTATACACTCTGAAGTAGTGTATAGGGTTCTAGATTTTGTGTCACGTGCAACAACCATGGCACCCTTCACAATCTTCCACGAACTCTTTCCAAACTCTCCTACATAGCATGTGCTATCCAACTGACCAATAGAGATCAGGTTCTTCTTGAGGCCAGGAATGTATCTGACATCTTGTAATGTCCACTGATTTCCTGCCGGAGTTTTTATGCAGACATCTCATTTTCCTTTAATCTCCAAATCTTTGTTGTCGACAAGATACACCTTCTCGTAATTTCCAAACATGATATTCCGGAACAACTCTTTATTTGGAGACGAATGAAAAGATGCACCTGAATCCAAAATCAAGGATTCAATCGAACTGTCCACACTGAGGATTAGAGCATCCCCAATGTCGTCTGCTGAATTTATAAAATCATCATCATCTCCAGATTTATGATTCTGCTTCCTCTTTGGTCTTGTACAATCTGTCCGAAAATGACCTTTTTCTCCACAATTCCAACACGTTACGTTTGGTCTATTTGGAGATTCTTCTCGGTTCTTTAATTTTGATCGCCCTTTGTTTGGGCCCTAAAGTTTACTTCTTCCCCGTTGGTCAACACTTAGAGCACTACCAGATGCATTTCCAATTTTTCGTCTGCGAATACTTTCGCTGAGAACTACATCTCGAATTTCATCAAACTTCAGTTTATCAGATCCTCGCGAACTGCTGATTGCGGCAACAACAGTATCCCACGACTCGAGTAAAGATGACATCAAAATCAATGCTTTAATTTCATCCTCGAAATTAATTTCCACCGAACTCAGTTGACTTACGATCATATTGAATTCATTTATATGATCAACAACAGATCCACCTTCAGACATCAGTAGATTGAACAATCTCCACATCAAATACACCTTGTTCATAGCCGACGATTTTTCGTACATATTCGACAGCGCCTTCAACAGATCTGACGTTGTCTTCTCCTTGATGATATTGAACGTCACGTTTCTGGATAGCGTCAACCGGATCAGCCCTAAGGCTTGTTGATCCTTGAGCTTCCACTGCTCCGTGGTCATGGTATCCGACATCACCCCCAACAAGGGTTCGTGAAGACCTTTCTGATACAGATAATTTTCAATTTGCATTTTCGAGAAACCGAAATCGGATCCATTGAACTTCTCAATTCCAATCTTTGAACTTTCCATCTTCACAGATCGTGGTGACTTCTGCCTAGCTCTGATACCAGTTGTTAGGATCGCACTTACAACACACACACTCGATCTAGATGAACGCAAAGAACAGGAGAGAGAAAATGCAAGGAGAACTCTAGCTAAAGGGATTTGTATTGATGACTTCAAGTATGTACAACAAGAGAGAATACAAAGAATAGAAAGTTCCATTTTCAAAGCTCTACTGGACCGGATATATATATAGTTCAGTTTACTATATATAGCTTTACCAGATTTAACCATCTACTATATATAGCTATACCGGATACAACTTTACCAAATATAGCTTTACCGGATATAGCCGTTGACCAAGCTATAAATAAGAGAGCAGACTCCATAACCTAACAAACTTGACTATCTGTTTCTATTTTATTTTGTAACAACTCAAGCTCGCCGCTAGACAATATTGTTCGTTTGGGCCTGTTACGTATTGCTGTCAACTTCATGACTTTAAAAGAAACATCTTGGTCACATCTAGGAGATGAGGAGGTCTATTGGATTTCTAGGCCAGTTAGGTGGCTTAATTTCGTCTTCTAGCTCCAGGTTACTCTATTCTGACTCCACGAAGATCTTTAGTCTGGGAGCACTAGGGTCTAAACCCTCTAACCGTTGCTCACGATTCTAACGTGCTCAGGCTACTAGAGGCATCCTGATCTTGGTCATGGTCTAGCCAACCTAACTCTAACACCCTAGCTCGGTGTAGCTAAACATACTCCACAGGGAGAACACATAGTCAAATACTTGGAGCTAACAAATACTATATCATCCACAATACCTGGAGCTAACAAATATTGTATAAACATGAGTACATTTGAATTCCGTCCTTCGAATTTGCTCCAAGTATCGCCGCTAGTTGTTTCCTATTAGAAAGTTCATCTCGTTTCGTTAATAACTCAAATTTCTTATTGCCTTAAACAATATAAATTTTAGCTTTGGGATGGTTCGAGATAGTGGAATTTGATGAAAACCTCTATATCGAGCCAAAAACCCACATTCTGAGCAGTCAGAACCGCCAAAGCCGAGCCGAATCAACTTAGTTGCATAAGTCGAAGGAGCCATTGATTGTAGAAGCAACATGTTTCGCTAGTGGGAGGTGACACATGTGCAGGTAGCCATTCTTTCCTTCCTCTCTATTTTCACTCTTTTCTCTCTTGCAGGTTGATATGTGAGGAGCGTGTGAAGGTTTTGACGTATCGTGGGCATCAGGGGAAAGCGTGTACAAGGAGGGTGTGAGAATTCCGGCGCCTCGCTAGAATTCTCCTGCCTTTTCTGGCAACCGAGTATTTTTTTTTTTTTTTTTGTGATCTTTACGGTAAATACTAAATAACTATGCAGAGTAAATAACTTCGCATATAGTAAACTAAACCATATATTCTTTTTTAGTATTCTGCTAAAATTTTAATTATTGAATTTTTTGTACTCTCTGTAATAGATCTTATTAGAAGTCATCAATATAAATTTCTAGGGGTCGTGGAGTTACCATCTCAACTTTGCCACATATACTTCTCTTTTCATTTTCTCTCTTGTTTTTCGTGTTATTCATCTAGATCCAGTGTGCAAGTTGTTGATTCTAACAACTAGTATACAATGAAAAATCAAAGAAACATAGCGACAAATCTGAAGATGATAATAATTTTGAGAATTTAGTCGAAGATATTAGGGATACTGTAATCCTTTGTTATGAATTTTACTTTTGAATTACTTTTTGAACATGTAAAACCATAGCGATGTTTCAACGATAAAGTATGTTTATGGTGACAGTTTATGGTTTAAATGATGATGTTTTAAAAGTTTTATTCTGCCTATGAACTTAGATTAATATGATTGTAGCAACTTTAGGTAGCTGAAATCTAGGGTCCTTTCATATTTATCTTGAGTTCTTTTGATTTTTCTAAACATTTTGTTCCTTGACCTCATCTTAAACTTCGTCCCTATAGCTCTCAATAAAATTCCACAATTTAAAATTTTAAAAGAAAAGGGGAGAGAGTTAATTATTGCCCGAGATAGAGTGTGACACAATGTACAACTAAGGAAACACAAAACGGTTGGATATTTCATTCACTTCAGTGTATTTTCTTGCTCTCAACACTTCCGGCTATTTTTTACAACACAAACATTTGAATAAGATAACATACACAATGTATTTTCCCAATTGTGAATACACAAACCACCCTAAATAATCCATATCCAAAATATTTAACCTTTTAACCCTCTCAAAGTCAAAGTTTTGACCTTTTTACTGCTCAAACGAGAAGCTTCACCACCAAAAGAAGGAAGGGAATTATAATACAACAAAGAAAAATCGCTCCCACCGTTGCAAGCGAAATGTACCATGCAATTTTCAAAGCATCAGATTTTCTATATGAGACATTTACCATCCAAACTCCCAGCAAGTAGCTTTGTGATAAGGAGGCAATGGCAATGCACATGGTTACCGTTAACATCCATGTACAAATCCTATTTTTCAAAGGCAATCGACCTATGATGAACATAATCACACATATTGATGCAAAGAATGAGATAAAATTTGTAACCAAGTAACCAGTGTAAGAATTTCCTTGGTCTGAAGTTGGGTAGGCCATTACGGTAGTTCATGCTATAAAAGTTTCAAAGTATTGCTACTATGAAACAAATGATGAATAGTGCTATTGGAGTTGAAAGGAATGTCTTCTTGCCAAACACCGCCGGGAGGGTTGATTGCACCTTGAAAAGCCACTGTTGCAATCCCCGTTGCAACCAGCATCATTGTGCCTTGCACATCTTGAAACCAATCACCTTTGTATTCAAGGTTCTTCATCCATAAACTTCTTATAAACTTTCTGAATGTAAGTGTTATCGATAGCTTTTTATCGCATTGTTCTTGAGTTCTGCTTGGTGATCCCTTCTCATTTGAGGTAGCACAGTTGTTTGGAGTGTTTGTTCAGGTTTTTATTCCCGGAATAGACAATAAATATTGTACTATCTGCACAATTTAAATTCAATTTGTTTATATCATGATAGTGTTGAGGATTGTTGGGAGGGAGTCCCACATGGGCTAATTTAGGGAAGAATCGTGGGTTTATGATTAAGGAATACATCTCTGTTGGTATGAGGCCTTTTGGGGAAGCCCAAAGGAAAGCCACGAGAGCCTATGCTCAAAGTGGACAATATCATACAATTGTGGAGATCCTTGATTCCTAACATGGTATCAGAGTCATGCCCTTAACCTAGCCATGTCAATAGAATCCTCAAATGTCGAACAAAGAAGTTACCCTCGAAGGTGTAGTCAAAAGTAACGCAAGTGTTGAGAACAAATGGTGTAGTTTGTTCGAGGACTCTAGAGAAGGAGTCGAGTCTCGATTAACGGGAGGTAGTTTGAGGGCTCTATAGGCCTTAAGGGAGGCTCTATACTGTACTTGGTTCGAGATGAGAATTGTTATGAGAGAGACCTATTTGATACCTTTGTAAACTCTGGATAATAATTTTCAGTTTCATAAAATAATCAAATAAGAACTTAGTTTTTCTTCAACCAACCAATTCAATTATAAGAACATACCTCAATTCGTCTTAACATCATAGAAAAATCCAAAATGGTATTTTCATTCTCATCGCCTTCGTTGAGGAATCCATAGTCTTGCGGATCTTTAATCATTGTGATAAAAAACTTAAGAGCTTCCAAGTGGTTGTGTTTTAGGCATAAATGAAGAACCGTTTGACCATTGTGAAGCTTAATCCAAGGAGATGTTGACCTCGCAATGATCAACCGTTGCATGATATCAATTCTTCCATTGATCACTGCATGGTGGAGAGGAATCAACCCATTCAAATCACGTACCATGCAAGTGCTTGTGTTCTTCTCCAGCAAAGCTTGAACAATCTCAACCGTTCCATTTTCTGAAGCCAAGTGTAGAGGTGTCCTTTGCAGGTCATCAACTTCTCCCGCAAGTTCAGGCACGAGATTCAAAAGAAATCGAGTGAATTCAAGGTGGTGATGCAAAACTGAGACATGCAATGGACTCTCAGCGTTGGAAGAGGAGATTAGAACTCTTTGTATGATATTTGGGTCACCTCGAATTAGTGTCTTCAAGCTTTGAATGGACCCAATCTTTGAAGCTTCATAGAGCTTTCTTTTACTTTCTTCAAAAGAGGAAATGGCTAATCTAAGTTCGTTCTTTTCTCCATTTGCCTCCATTATTGTTTCTCTAACTTACTTCCAATTGGGGTTTTCACATAGAATTTATAAGCCAACATTAAAAATACTATATTTTATTTATATGATTTTGTTGATTATTTATTTATTTATTTTTAATAGATGTTGAGGCTCTCAACTATAAATAAGTTGACCTTTTGAATTTAAAAAATAGTCTAATTATTGCCCTCAATTCCAAGAAGAAAAAAATCATTATTTATACTTTCACTCGAGAGTGACACCAAAGTGTCACCATCCTAGTTTAAGTGGATGTGAAGCAAACGGAAGGAAGCTTATTTGTTGAATCATGGATAGAAGTATATATCATTAATTATTTCACATAATTTTATTGGGATGTTATCGTTTCTCATCGATAAGGATAATAACTCTCGTGGTTTGATTAAGTTAAATTATACCACACACTTGTTAGATTTAGAGATAGAACTGTCTCATTTTTACCCTTATATTTATTTCAAAATAGTTTTCAGTCAACCTTTTCTTTGTAATTAAAAAGGAAAGTGATGTTATATAGTAAATATTTATATCTAATAGGTGTTATATGAGTTAATGTTATATAGTAAACTAAAACCATATTATAACTCTTGGGGAGTGCATATCTAATGTCATCAATACAAATTCTTTAGCCAATATTCCTCCATGCATTTTCTCTCTCCTATTTTTTTTTTAGGTTCATCTTGATCGAGTGTGTTCGTTGTTGTGCAATCCTAACAATTGGTATCAGAGCTAGGTGAGATTCACCACGATTTGAGAGATGGAAAGTTCAAAGATTGCAATTGAGAAGTTTGATGGATCCAATTTCGGTTTCCGGAAGATGCAAATTGAAGATTATCAGTACCAAAAAGATTTTAACGAACCCTTGTTGGAGGTGAAGCCAGATACCATGACCACGGAGCAATGGAAGCTCTAGGATCGTTAGGCCCTAGGGTTGATCTGGTTGACGCTATCAAGAAACGTAGCGTTCAACATCATTAAGGAGAAGACAATGTCAGATCTGTTGAAGACGATGGGAAGTATGTATGAAAAATCGTTGGCTATGAACATGGTGTATTTGATGCGGAGATTGTTCAATCTACAAATGTCTGAAAGTGGATATGTTGCTGATCATATAAATGAGTACAACATGATTGTAAGTCAATTGAGTTATGTGGAAATTAATATTGAGGATGAAATTGAAACACTGATTCTGATGTCAACTTTACCCGAGTCGTGGGATACTGTTGTTATCGTGACCAACAGTTCCCGAGGATCTGAGAAACTGAAGTTCGATGAAATCTGAGATGTAGTTCACAACGAAAGTATTCGCAAACAAGAAATTGAGGATTCTTCTCATAGTGCACTCAGCATTGACCAAAGGGAAAGAAGTAGATCAAAGGGCCCAAACAAAGGTTGATCAAAATCAAAGAACCTTGAAAATTTTCGAAACAGACCAAACGTGATGTGTTGGAGTTTTGGAGAAAAAGATCACTTTCGGACCGATTGTACAAGACTAAAGAGGAAGCAGAATCACAAATCCAAGAATGATAATAATTCTATAAATTCAGCAAAAGATATTGGGGATATTATAATCCTCCGCGTGAACAGTCCGATTGAATCCTAAATTTTTTATTCCGGAGCATCTTTTAATTCATCTCCAAATAAAGAGTTGTTTCGAAATTTCAATTCTTGAAATTTTGAGAAGGTGTATCTTGTCGACAACAAAAATTTGGTGATTGAAGAAAAATGGGATGAAAGCATACAAACTCCAGTAGAAAATTAGTGGGCATTAAAGGATGTCAGATATATTCTTGGTCTCAAAAAGAATATGATCTCTATTGGTCAGTTGGACAGCACAGGTTATGCAACCAAGTTTGGAAACAACTCATGGAAGGTGAAGGGTGTCATGGTGGTAGCATGTTACACAAAATTTGGAACCCTATACACCACTGCAGGATGTATAAACATGACTGCCGTTGTTGAAAGTGCTTCCAATTCAAGTCTATAACACAATAGATTTGGACATATGAGCGTCAAAGGAATGAAGATGCTGACTGTGAAAGAAGTTTTAGAAGACCTAAAATTTGTTCATATGGGTCTTTATGAGAGCTTCGTTATGGACAAACAAAAACGAGTTAGCTTCACAAAGGCTGTTAGAGAACCAAAGAAAGTATGATTGAAAATGGTCTATACAGACATTTGGGGACCATCACCAGTTTCACACTCGGTGAATAGGTATGAGTTTATTTCCTGAAACACAAGTCAGATGTGTTTGCCACCTTAAGGATGTGGTAAGCTGAAGTTGAAAATCAGACTAGCTTGAATATCAAATGCTTGAGGTCTGTCTTTTTTGTCAAGATATATTATTCGAAGTCTAAAAAATCAGATCGTGACTTCTAATATCATGCGTAATTTCTATGGTTTACCTTTTTTCCAAGTTTTCTAACATATTATAAGGTCCGTACTCTTTTCTTTTTTTTTTTTAATTTTTTTATTTAAACCCTACCAACATGTGGGCAAGAGCCACTTTTTTTTAAACCCTACCCTCAATCTTTATCTGAGTTGTGGTTGAAGTCATTGCATCTCTCTCAAAGTCAAAGATTTGACTTTTTTACGGACTAAACGAGAAGGTTCGCCACAAAAGTAAGGAAAGGAATTACAATACAACAAAGACAAACCACTCCAAGCATAAGAATTCCTAAATGAGGCATTTAGCAGCCAAACTCCCAATAAATAACTATGTGATAAGGATGCAATGGCAATGCACATGGTTACTGTTAATAACCATACACAAATCCTATTTTTTAAAGGCAATCGACCTATAATGAACATAATCACACATATTGATGCAAGAATGAGACAGAATTTGTAATCAAGCAAGTAGTGTAATAGTTTTCTTGGTATGAAGCTGGGTAGGCCATTACTGCAGTTCCTGCCATGAAAGTTCTCAAAGTATTGCTACTGTGAAACGAACTATGAAAAGTGCTATTGGAGTTGTAAGGAATATCTTCTTGCCAAACACCGCCGGGAGGGTTGATTGCACCTTGAAAAGCCACTGTTGTATTAATCGTTGCCACCAACACCATTGTACCTTGCACTTCATGAAACCAATCACCTTTGTATTCAAGTTTCGTTTTCAACGAACTTTTCGTTAAGTTTTGGGGCAGTGGTGATGTCGATAACCCATCATAACAAGGTTCTTCAATTTCGTTTGGCGATCCCTTCTCATTTGATGTAGCACAAGGTTTTTTGTAGTGTTTGTTCCCTGGATAGACAATAAATATTGTATAATCTGCACAATTTGAATTCAATTTGTTTATATCATAATAAAACTTTTTAATACCTAATTTGTAAGCTAATAAATAGACCAGCTCGATCATCTTGACTATTCTTTTTGTAACAGCTACAAACCACTGCTAGCATATATTGTCCACTTTGGCTCGTGATGCTTCCTCGTCAGCCTCATGGTTTTAAAATGTGTCTTGGTCATGTCAAGGAGTTGAAGAGGTTTATTGGATTCCTAGACCAACTATGTTGCTTAACACGAGCTTTTGGCTCCAGATTACTCTATTCTAACTACGCGACTCTTTCTTTAGTCTTAGAGTAATAGGGTCTAGACCCTCTTAATGTCACCACGATCCTAAGGTGCTTAGTCTAGTGTACGCATCTTGACCTAAGTCATCGCATAACCAACCTAACTCTTATACCCTAGCTTTGTGTAGATAAACACGCTAGATAGGGAGAACACTCTGTCAAACACCTGCAGCTAACACATACTGTATCATGCACAATATATGCAAACAAGCTCAATGGGAAGATAATATCCATAAATAAATCTGGAGCACAAATCACAATAGGTCATCCTTTTTTCTCACAGATTAGGGGTGGTGTAGTGGAAGTGTGGTGGACTCATAACTCACAGGTTTGAGGATCGAAACTTTGCCCTAATAGAAAAGAAGAGGTTTAAAATTTGAATAACTTGTAAATGTACAAACAAAATTAGTTGATACAAGATTCAATTCTTAATCCCATGACTCCTATACTTTACAGATTGCCTACCACTACATTGCTCATTACATATTCAAGCCTCACATTTTCTGATTCCTTGACTCTTTCTTTATCATCGTATAACCAACATAACTCTTATACCCTAGTTTTTTTTGTAGATAAACATGCTAGATAGGGAGAACACACTGTCAAACACCTGCAGCTAACACATACTGTATCATGCACAATACATGCAAACAAGCTCAATATGAAGATAATATCTATAAATAAACCTCGAGAACAGATAACAATAGCTAATCTTGTTTTCTAACAAATTAGAGTGGCGCAGCGGAAGTATGGTGGGCTCTGATAGAGGAGAAAGATTTTAAAATTAATTGAAGTGCATACAAATTAATGCTAACATATATTATCTACTTTGGCCCGTTATGCATCGTCGTCGTCAGCGTCACAGTTTTAAAATGTGTCTTGGTCATGTCATGTCTAGGAGTTGAAGAGGTTTATTGGATTGGATCGGGCTCGAATGGAAGATAATATCCATAAATCAACCTTGACTTCAAAATTTATAAACAAAACAGTTTTACAAGTTCCTTGTCAAAATTTTATATTTTAAGAGCATGTAAATATAAATTAATTCATACAAGATTCTTAATCCATGACTCCGAAGCTTAAGGAATGGTTGTCCACCACTAGTTACGTATGCTAGCCTCACATTTTAAAACGTTGACCATTTTACCTCCCCATTCAATGCCGAATCTCACTATAAAAAATATCAGGTCTATAATGGGATTCAAACCCAAGCCTTTTCGGAACAGTACCTGAAACTGGAAACTTAGACTAGCTTTGTAATCTTGACTATTTTTTTATTTGTAACATATACAAATTACTTCTAGCATATATAATCCACTTTGGCCCGTTATGCATCGTTGTCACCTTCACGGTTTTAAAATGCATCTTGGTCATGTCTTGGAGTTGAAGAGGTTTATAGGATTCCTAGGCTAGCTAGGTTGCTTAACACAAGCTTTTGGTTCCAGGTTACTCTATTTTGACACCTTGACTCTTTCTTTAGTCCTGGAGTAATAGAGTCTATTTCCTCTTAACGTCGCCACGATCCTAAGGTGCTTAGTCTAGTGTATGCATCTTGACCTAAGTCATCGTATAACCAACCTAACTCTTACATCCCCAACTTTGTGTAGATAAACACGCTAGATAGGTTGAACACACTGTCAACCACCTGGAGCTAAAACATACTTTATCATGCACAATACAAGCAAACAAGCTCAACTGGAAGATAGTATCCATAAATCACCCTAGAGCATAGATCACAATAGCTCATCCTCTTTTCTAACAAATCAGAGTGGCGCAGCAGAAGCATGGTGGGCCCATAACTCGTTATGCAACACAAGGAGCATAAGGATCATTAACTCTCAAACAAGTACCTTAGACCTGCTCGGCATATTTATTCACTTTGGCCCGTTATAGGTTTATTGCATTCCTAGCTACACGAGCTTTTGATTCCAGGTTACTCTATTTTGACTCCTCAACTCTTTCTTTAGTTCACTCTATTTCGTCATAAATCACCTTGGAGCACAAATCACAATAGCTCATCCTCCTTTCTATCAAATCAGAGTGGCAGCGGAAGCGTGGTGGGCCCATAACCCACAGGTCCCAGGATCGAAACCTGGCTCTAATAGAGAAGAAAGACTAAAAAGTGATACATATTGCCATTTGTTGCAACACAAGGAGCATAAGGATCATGAACTCTCAAACAATGTACTTTAGACCTACTCGGCCTATTTATTCACTTTGGCCCGTTATAGGTTTATTGCATTCCTAGCTACACGAGTTTTTGACTCCCCAACTCTTTCTTTAGTTCACTCTATTTCGTCATAAATCACCCTGGAGCACAGATCACAATAGCTCATCCTCCTTTCTAACAAATCAGAGTGGCGCAGCGGAAGCGTGGTGGGCCCATAACCCACAGGTCCCAGGATCGAAACCTGGCTCTGATAGAGAAGAAAGACTAAAAAATGACAACAAAGGGTCTTAAGGATCATTAACTCTCAAATAAGTACCTTAGATCTTTTCGGCCTAATGATACATATTTACATTTGTTGCAACACAAGGATCTTAAGGACCATTAAACTCTCAAATAAGTACCGTTGTAATAGAGAAGAAGGGCCCTTAACCCATAGGTCCAACGATCTGGCTCTAATAGAGAAGAAAGACTAAAAAATGATAACCCACAGGTCCCATGATCGAAAACTGGCCCTAATAGAGAAGAAAGACTAAAAAATGATAACCCACAGGTCCCATGATCGAAAACTGGCCCTAATAGAGAAGAAAGACTAAAAAATGATAACCCACAGGTCCCATGATCGAAAACTGGCCCTAATAGAGAAGAAAGACTAAAAAATGATAACCCACAGGTCCCATGATCGAAAACTGGCCCTAATAGAGAAGAAAGACTAACCACACTCTTGTTCTACTGCTCTACTCACTCTGATTCATGCATGCTATATCAGAGAGATATTCTATGATCTTTACGTCCATGCTCATTTACTAAGGGGATAATCCTATAGAACAAGTAAACTACCTGAATCTAGCATACAATTTAATCATACAACTCAAACATGCTCAACGGAGAGATAACGTCCATCTAGCACCCCGAGCACATATCACAATATTCCAATCTTCATTCTAGTACACCACAAAGCATTTAATAGAGATGCATTCTCATAAAAGGGCATTTCTGTAATTTTTCTTCACAAACATGCCCACCTATTTAGATTTGCTCATTTAAGTTCTAAACATGCATATTCGAACCACCTAAGTTAAGATAAGTTCGCATGCTAGCAAGTCCTACAATTCCTACATGTATTACTTGGCTATAATTTGTGTCGCTACTTACAAGAATGAAGCTGCTCTCCCTAGCTTGAGTTTCTACATGTTGGAGGCTCTAAATTTCCTAAGATTTCACGAGTGATTTTGAACCAAGTTCAATTAGGATCAGTATCAAAGTTGAGACGAAAAACATTCGAACAACGGTTGAACAGAAAAACATTCGAAAAACATTTGAAAAACATTTGAACAAAGGTTGAACAGGAAAACATTCGAAAAACATTCAACATTTGAAAAATGTAGACATACTAAACACAACTCAACTCATAGGATAAACTAAACTAAACTCAACTCATAGGATAAACATAGACGTTTTTGCTTTCTAAAAGTAGAAAGCGTTTATCACTCAATTCTAAGAAAGAAAGATTTTTCAATTTTAAGAACAACAAAGAGTCCCATCCTTCACTTTGCCAATGCACCCTCTCTTTCAATATATCATTTTTTTTTTCTTTTTTTAGTTAAATCATATTAATTTTAGTTATTAAGAAGTTTAACTTATATGTTTTTACATTTCTAAATGATCTAACTAATACAAATAACATAAATCTAAAAAAAACCTCTTGCACCCAACGTGTCACAATTGCTTTTTCTTGGCAGTTGATGTGGCTATTGTGTGCACTCACTCTCAGCACTTAATCCAATTTTTTTATCATGTTGCCTATAGTTGGACAATGTATATTCAAGCCTCCGACCCCGATTTGAAATAAGATTTTAGAAAATGGGGTAGAGAGATTTTAGAAAAAGAGTTTTGGGAGCAAGAATGTGAGAGAGAGATGGAGAGCAGTATTATATAGCATATGCAATAAAAAAGGCAACAACAATGGCTTAAACATTATATAACTTTTCGGGTATGGAGAATTCGACAACTAGTTGCATCCCCTATAGTACATTCTGAGGCATTTCATTTCTACCAGACGTAGCCATGATTTCGCCGAAACATCATACCCTTAAAGAAAACAAGAAGGAAATAATACAACATGAAAGCAGTAAAAGAAAGCAGTAAAGTAGTACAAGGCATGGGTTTTGGCATGTAACGGGTATGTGGTCATGGGCAACATGATTTCGACAAGCATGACCATGACACTAACGCATGAATTGAAAGTCTAATTTATAACATGACCTTTAATATTAATAATACGTAATCCATGTTCTACACATTAGACCTTTTCAAAGTCTGGTCTAGAATATTCAAAAGTAGAACATATTAATTACAATTCAATTGATTAGGTAACGAATATGAACATAATTCTAAAAATATATTTGCATGCAAAACGTGATTTGAAAGATGAATTTATAATATGATATTTAATATTAATTATACATAACCCATATAATACTCAAAATGGATAGAATAATATTTCTGGTTGATTTTTCATTTTCATGATCTTTTCAAAGTCTCTTATATATATTCTTTATATGGGAGAGGAAACGTTTAGAATTCAACTATGGTTGAAATTTAGAATTAAAAATAAATATTAAATCATGGTTGTAGTTACTTAATTAATTTAAAAAAAATGGATTTCCTCACAATAATTTGACGTGACATCTTTCTCTTCTTTGATTATATTAATTTCGTTGCAATTACTTAGATTTTAATTAAAAAGTTAAACCTCACGAATTTTTCGTTTAGGAATATATGTTTTGGATAAAAAATTAATTGTATAAAAAACATTCTCTTTCTGTTTACACTAATCCATGAAGCTAGTATATGATCAGTTACGGAAAAAACAGCTATACGTCAAAAAGGAGAGATGTGACTTTGCAAGAATATGCATCACCTTCCTCGAGCATGTCACCAGGTGTGGAGAAATCAAAATGGATAGCTATAAGATAAATGCAATCCACTATTTGAGAGTCCCCACTTCAATGACTGAACAATCCTTTTTGGGATTAGAAAACGTTGAAGGGTTTTCACGATAATCTGCCCCATTAACAGAACTTTTGAACAAAAACCAATCTTGGTGTGGTCAAACGAGTGTCAAAAGGCCTTCAAAGATCTAAAGGCAACCATGACGGGGGGTCTTGTCCTTGGTTTGGTAGACATCTCTAAGCCTTTCGAAGTATTGATGGATGCATTTGACTTTGTCCTTGGGGGTGTCCTTTTCGAGGAACGCCACCGTATCGCTTATGAAATCAAAAAGCTCAATAATGCGGAATGCAAATACACTTTCTCTGGAAAAGAAATGTTTGCGGTCGTCTATTGCCTTGGAGTCTGAAGACAATATCTCTTGGGATCCAACTTCGTAGTGAGAACAGAGAACAGTGTCATTTGTCACTTCTTCGATCAATCGAAGCTGACGTCATAGCAAGCTTGGTAGCAACATCATTAAATGAGTTCGACTTGAAGTTCGAGCATAAAATAGGAAAGAGAAACCAAGCAGCTAACACGTTGGGTCGAAAGGGCGAACATGCGGCTCTAAAAATACTCTTTCTCCGGAAAAGAAATGTTTGCCGTCGTCTATTGCCTTGGAATCTGAAGGCAATATCTCTTGGGATCCAACTTCGTAGTGAGAACAGACAACAGTGTCATTTGTCACTTCTTCGATCAATCGTAGCTGACGTCATAGCAAGCTTGGTAGCAACGTCAAGTTAGACTTGTGGGTCGATGCGATGCGCAACATCATAAGGGAGCATTAAACATTCCAAGTCAAAGGGAAAGATCTGAACTCTACCGTGATCGATCCTTCTCCCTATATGAACACGAGCTTCGAACCAATGCCCTTTAGGACTAGTACTTAAAACTAGAACCTTAGATCAACTCAGCCATCTTCACTATCTTTTTATATTTTATTTTGTAACAACTCAAGCCCGCTGCTAGCAGATATTGACCGCTTAAGCCTGTTACGTATTGCCGTCAACCTCACGATTTTAAAAATACTTCTTGGAAATGAGGAGTTTTATTGGATTCCTAGGCCAATTAGGTGGCTTAATTCGGGCTTCTAGCTCCAGGTTACTCTATTCTAACTCCATGAAGATCTTTAGTCTGGGAGCACTAGGCTCTAGACCCTCTGACCATTGCTCACGATCCTAACATGCTCAGGGTACTAGAGGCATCCTGATCTTAGTCATGGTCTAGCCAACCTAACTCTAACACCCTAGCTCTATGTAGATAAACATGCTCCACAGGGAGAACATATAGTCAAATACCTGGAGCTAACAAATACTATATCATGCACAAAACCTGGAGCTAACAATACTGTATAAACATGAGTACGTTTGGATTCCGTCCCTCGAAGTTGTTTCAAGTATCGCCGATAGTTGTTTCCTATTAGAACGTTCATCTCGTTTCGTTAATAACTCAAATTTCTTATTGCCTTAAACAATATAAATTTTAGCTTTGGGATGGTCGAGACAGTGGAATTTGATGAAAAACCCTATATCGAGCCAAGAACCCACATTCTGAGCAGTCAAAACCGTCGAAGCTGAGCTGAATCGACTTAGTTGCGTAACTCGAAGGAGCCATTGATTGTAGACGCGACACGTATCGCTAGTGGGAGGTGACACGTGCAGGTAGCCATTTTTTCCTTCCTCTCTGTTTTCACTCTTTTCTCTCTTGCAGGTTGATATGTGAGGAGCGTGTGAAGGTTTTGACGTGTCGTGGTCGTCAGGGGAAAGCGTGTACAAGGACAAATCTGTACATATAGTAAACTATCTTAATTGTAGTATTGTATTTTTTTTGTACTCTCTGTAATTTATCATTTAGAAGTCATCAATATAAACTTCTAGCGGTCATGGAGTTACCATATCAATTTTGCCACATATATTTCTCTTTTCATTTTCTCTCTCTTGTTTTTGGTGTTATTGATCTAGATGAGTGTCTAAGTTGTTGATTCTAACAACTAGTATCCAATGAAAAATCAAAGAAACAAAAGGACAAATCTGGAGATGATAATAATTTTTGAAATTTAATCGAATATATTAGGGACGCTCTAATCCTTTGTGTCAACAACCGGGTTGAATCTTAAATTTTGAATTTGGATGCATATTTTCACTCGTCTTCCATGAAGAAATTATTTCAAAATTTCATTTTCTAAAGAAGAATCTAATCTCTATTGGTCAGATGGATAGCACAAATTATATAGCAAAGTTAAAAAGTTGGTAGAAGATTGTGAAGAGTACTATGGTTGTAGCACATGACATAATAATATGAAACAATATACACCATTGTTGGTCGTATAAACATGGCTTGTGACTCAGAGTACTTTAGTTCAAGTCTATGTCACAATAGACTAGAGCATATAACGTTAAAGAATAAAGATATATGTTGCGAAAGGAGTTTTAGAGGATAAATGAGTCAGTTCCACAAAAGTTGTCATCAAATAAAATGAAGTACGATTGGAAATGGCCTATATAGGTGTTGAGCATCTCTAATTCCATCCGTTGGTGGATCCAAAAAATAGGATGGATGACCCAAGAAAACGTATGACAAGTCACAAACTTAGGAATTAGAATTTCAAGTCATATTGAATTTCTTAGACTTAGGTTAGAATAAGTTGTTATGCACTTCATGTTTTAAATTTATTTCATTATCATTTTCAATTTCACTTCTAAATTACTTTTCGAACACGTAAGACCATGGCGGTGTTTTCGACGATGAAGTATGTTTATGTTGAAAGTTTATTGTTTAAACGATGATGTTTTAAGAGTTATATTCCGCATATGAACTTAGATTAAGATGATAGTAGCAACTTTAGGTAGCTGAAATCTAGGGTCCTTACATATGTTCTTGTGATTTTTCTAAACATTTTGTTCCTTGACCTCATTTTAAATTTCTGTCTCTAAAGCTCTCAATAAAATTCCACAATTTAAAATTTTAAAAGAAAAGGGGAGAGAGTTAATTATTGCCGGGGCTAGAGTGTGATACAATGTACAACTACGGAAACACAAAACGATTGGATATTTCATTCACTTCGGTGTATTTTCTTACTCTCAATACTACTGGTTATTTTTTACAATACAAATATTTGTATAAGATAACATACACAATGTATTTTCTCAATTGTGAATACACAAACCACCACAAATAATTCATATCCAAAATATTTAACCTTTTAACCCTTTCAAAGTCAAAGTTTTGACCTTTTTACTGCCCAAACAGAAAGCTGCACCACCAAAAGAAGAAAGGGAATTATAATACAACAAAGAAAAATCTCTCCCACCGTTGCAAGCCAAATGTACCATGCAATTTTTAAAGCATCAGATTTCCTATATGAGACATTTACCAACTAAACTCCCACCAAGTAGTTTTGTGATAAGGAGGCAATGGCATGCACATGGTTACCGTTAACATCCATGCACAAATCCTATTTTTCAAATGCAATCGACCTATGATGAACATAATCGCACATATTGATGCAAAGAATGAGATAGAATTTGTAACCAAGTAACCAGTGTAAGAATTTCCTTAGTCTGAAGTTGGGTAGGCCATTACTGCAGTTCCTGCTATCAATGTTTTCAAAGTATTGCTACTATGAAACGAACGATGAATAGTGCTATTGGAGTTGAAAGGAATGTCTTCTTGCCAGACCCCACCGGCAGGGTTGATTGCGCCTTGAAAAGCCACTGTTGCAATCACCGTTGCCAACAACATCATTGTGCCTTGCACTTCTTGAAACCAATCACCTTTGTATTCAAGGTTCTTCATCCACAAACTTCTTATAAACTTTTTGAGTGTTAGTGATAACGATGGCTTTTTATCGCATTGTTCTTCAGTTCTGCTTGGTGATCCCTTCTCATTTGAGGCAGCACAGTTGTTTGTATGTTTGTTCCCGTTTTTTTTTTCCCGGGATAGACAATAAATATTGTACTATCTGCATAATTTGAATTCAATTTGTTTATATCATAATAGTGTTGAAGATTGTTGGGAAGGAGTCCCACATTGGATAATTTAGGAAATGGTCGTGGGTTGATAAGCAAGGAACACATCTCCATTGGTATGAGGTCTTTTGTGGAAGCCCAAAGCAAAGCCATTGGAACTTATGCTCAAAGTGGATAATATCATACAAATGTGGATATCCATGATTCCTAACATGGTATCAGAGTCATGCCCTTAACCTAGTCATGTCAATAGAAGGAGTCGAGCCTCGATTCGACTCGATTATAAGAACATACCTCAATTCAATTCAACCAACCAATTCAATTATAAGAACATACCTCAATTCGTTTTAACATCATAGAAAAATCCAAAATGGTATTTTCATTCTCATTAGGAATCCATAATCTTGTGGATCTTCATTGGATCTTCAGTCATTGTGATCAACAACTTAAGAGCTTCCAAATGGTTGTGATTTACGCATAAATGAATAACAGTTGGATGATATCAATTTGCCCATTAATCACTGCATGGTGGAGAGGAATCAACCCATTCAAATCGTGAACCATGCAAGTGCTTGTGTTCTTCTCTAGCAAAGCTTGAACAATCTCAATCGTTCCATTTTCTGAAGCCAAGTGTGGAGGTGTCCTTTGCACGACATCAACTTTCCCAGCAAGTTCAGGATTGAGATCTAAAAGAAATCGAGTGAATTCAAGATGGCAATGCAAAATTGACACATGCAATGGACTCTCAGCGTTGGAAGAGGAGATTAGAACTCTTTGAATGATATTTGAGTCGCCTCGAATTAGTGTCTTCAAGCTTTGAATGGACTCAATCTTTGATGCTTCATAGAGCTTTCTTTTACTTTCTTCAATAGAGGAAATGGCTAATCTAAGCTCGTTGTCTTCTCCATTTGCCTCCAATGCTGATTCTCTACCTTACTCCCAAATGGGGTTTTCACATAGAATTTATAAGCCAACATAAAAAAAAAAAAAAAAAAAAAAAAAAAAAAAAAAAACTATATTTTATTTATATGATTTTGTTGATTATTATTTTTTTTTTTTTAATGGATGACGAAAGGCTTCCAAGTTAGAATTGACCTTTGAAAATAATCATTATTTATACTTTCACTTCAGAGTGACAGCCAAGTGTAACCATCCTAATTTCCCTCGACACCCAAGTGTAACCATCCTAATTTAAATGGATAGGAAGCAAACCCAAGGAAGCTTGTTTGTTCAATTATTAATAGAAGTTATATCATTATTTATTTCACTTAATTTTATGGTTATAATTAAAAAGGAAAAGTGATGTTATATAGTAAGTATTTATAAATAATAGGTGTTCGGTTAAAGTCCTATAGTAAACTGAAACCATGTATATAGTCTTTGGGTAGTGCTTTCATAATATACATATCTAAAGTCATGATACAAATTTTTTAGCTAATATTCCTTCTTGAATTTTCTCTCTCCTATTTGTTTGTATTCATCTTGATCAAGTGTGTACGTTGTTGTGCAATCTTAACAATTGGCATCAGAGCTAGGCGAGATTCACCACGATCAGAGCTAGGCGTTGTTGTGCGTTGTTGTAGATGCCTTCTTTCTTTTCACAAAAGAACTCTAGATATTCTTTTAACATATCTCATGCAATAGACTCTAGAATAACAATACGAGAGAAATTCTACTTCTTAGCTGCCTTCTCCTATTAAGTTCAGTTTTTACCATAAGTTCTATTTTGAAGATTGTATCTTCTTATTTATCCATAATTTTCCTTTTGTAGATCCATTCATATCGTATGAGTTTAATTTCATCAAGAACATCTACATATTCTTGGATTTTATTACTTCAACTTATTATGCCATTGTCATCATCCCTAATAACTATTTTGAGGTAATAAGCCTTGAACTTGGTCACAATTAGGATTTCAATAGGATTGAGTCATCTCGTAACTTTTCCACTAAGTATATTTATCCTCTTTGAATTTGTTTCCGCATATATGTTTGACAATTCCAATTGTTGAAATGTTGTAAACTAAGTTTATGTTCCATAATCCTAAAATTGTCACATAAACAATTTTGAAGTGAGTCATATACCTCGTGCAATCTCTATTACATATCTTAACAAAAGTCTGGTAATGACATATAACATATATCTGTATCTATATATATTTTTTGGAATATATTCTTGCTTTCTCCTTTTACATCACAATTTTACAAAATGGTCCTCATGCTTAGAACTGGATTTCAATTCCACTTCCTATCCACTAATTTTAGTATACAAGGTTCTTAAACTTTATGATTTGCCAGTAGTAGACATATAACATTATGATTTGTCCATAATGTCTTGATAGATTCACCTCAATGGAATTCAACTTTAGTCATTTTTTTTTTTTTTTTTACTTCTTTTTTTTAAATTAGACTAAGTTGCCTTCGATAAAAATACTTATATATTGAATAATAATCAATCAGATTGATAACATATTCACAATATTCTATGTCTTTTATATTCATTAGATCACTTGAGAATGTATAACCCTAAAGTGCTCTTTGGTCTTGTAGCCTTATATAATAAAATTCTAATGACTATCTTGCATGAAAAAACAACATCTATAAACTTGTTTAGAGATTTTCCTTTTTACTAAAAGAAAATAATTTATGTTTTTATTCTTAATTCCATGATCATACATATCTCAATAATTTTATAATCTAGTAAATGTTAACGATGTCCTAAACGTATTTTCAAATAATTTTGAAAATATAAACTTTAATATTACAAAGTAATTCATAGTATATGAACTACTTAGAAATTAAGCTTCAGAAATTGAATTTCTCTTATGGTTACTAAAAACACCATATTCAACATTAAATAATCATTTTTATTTTATGAGATCTTAACGTCTCCTACTATATCAACTGTCATTGATTTCCTAATGCCAATATATAGAATCTGTTCTATGTCATCAAATATTTCCAAGAATTACATATAAAAGGTGATGAAGAATAAATCTTACGTTAACTGTCCAGGTAGTGTCATTTATTCTCTACCAAAAATCGAGTAAATCAAATTTACTTTCTTTTATCTTTTGTTTCATAGTGTCATTTAAAAAAATTCGAGCTGACCTAACAAATTAGTAATTATTTTCTATCATAGCTTGGGTCCTAATTTTTCTTATATTTGGTAACACTTAGTTTTGGATCATTTAGATAACTATCTAAATTTAGGTTTTATTGACTTAAATATCTCATATGTTTTTGTCATTTTCTTATCTTAGTCTTGATATCCAACATATTAACTAAAAGATATAAATGAAGATTTTTCGTTACCTTTTATTCATCACTCATGTGCTCTTCAAACAAAGATATGAACAAAGTTATGTTTTCCTTATTGTAAATACACACAACACCACAAATAATCCATATCCAAAATACAAGATGAAACACACAACATAACCTAGTTTTTGCGTAGCCCTCGATCTTTATTGAGTTGTGGTTGAAGTCATTGCATCTTTCTCAAAGTCAACGATTTGACCTTTTTGTAGCCCAAACGAAAAGCTTCACCACCAAAATAAGGAAAGGAATTATAATGCAACAAATAAAAACCACTCCCCCCATTACTAACCAAATGTACCATGCTATTACAAATGTTACTCTTAAAGTACGAGAGTGGCTAAATGAGACATTTAGCAGCCCAACAGCCAGTAAGTAACTATATGATAAGGATGCAATGGCAATGCACATGGTTACGGTTAATAACCATGAACAAATCCTATTTTTCAAAGGCAATCGACCTATAATGAACATAATCACACATATTGATGCAAAGAATGAGATAGAATTTGTAATCAAGTAAGGAACGTAATAAACTTCTTGGCCTGAAGCTGGGTAAGCCATTATTGCAGTTCCTGCTATGAAAGTTTTTAAAGTATTGTTACAATGCAACGAACGATGAATATTGCTATTGGAGTTGTAAGGAATGTCTTGTTGCCAAACACCTCCAGGAGGGTTGATTGCACCTTGAAAAGCCACGGTTGCAATCACTGTTGTCACCAACATCATTGTGCCTTGCACTTCTTGAAGCCAATCACCTTTGTATTCAAGGTTCTTCGTCCACAAACTTCTCAAGAGCTTTTTGAGTGTTGTTGATGTTGATGACCCTTTATTGCATTGTTCTTCAATTCTACTTGGCGATTCCTTCTCATTTGTGGCATCGGAGTTGTTTACAATGTTTGTTCCAGTTTTTATTCCTTGGATAGACAAGAAATATTGTACTATCTGCACAATTTGAATTCAATTTTTTTTATATCAAGATAGTGTGAAGGATTGTTGGGAGGGAGCCCAACATTGGCTAATTTAGGGAATAATCTAAGGTGTATGATTAAGGAATACATGTTCATTCATATGAGGCCTACATCTCCATTCGTATGAGGCCTTTTAGGGAAGCCCAAAGAAAAGCCACCATAGCTTATGCTCAAAGTGGACAATATCATATCACTACGGAGATCCATGATTCCTAACATAGTCATGTCAATAGAATCCTCAAATGTCAAACGAAAGAAGTTGGGAGCCTCAAAGGTGTAGTCAAAAGTGACTCAAGTTTCGAACAAATAGTGTACTTTGTTCGAGGGTTCTATAGGCCTTAAGTGAAGCTCTATATTGTACATCGTTCGAGAGGAGGATTGTGGGAGGGAGACCTATTTGATACCTATTTAAGCTCTGAAATAATAATTTTTCAGTTTTTTTAAATAATCAAATAAGAAATTAAATTTTCTTTAACCAGCTATAATTCAATTATAATAACATACCTCAGTTCCTCTTAACATCATAGACAAATCCAAAATAGTATTTTCATTCTCATCGCCTTCGTTGAGGAACCCATAATTTTGTGGATCTTCAATCATTGTGATCAACAACTTAAGAGCTTCCAAACGATTGTGTTTTATGCATAAGTGAAGAACACTTTGACCATTGTGAAGCTTAACCCAAGGAGATCTTGGCCTTGCAATGATCAACCGTTGCATGATATCAATTCTTCCATTAATCACTGCATGGTGGAGAGGAATCAACCCATTCAAATCACGAACCATGCAAGTGCTTGTGTTCTTCTCCAGCAAAGCTTGAACAATCTCGACCGTTCCATTTTCAGAAGCTAAGTGGAGAGGTGTCCTTTGCATGTCATCAACTTCCCCCGCAATCGACTGAATTCAAGGTGGTGATGCAAAACTGAGACATGCAATGGACTCTCAACGTTGGATGAAGAGATTAAAACTCTTTGAATGATATTTGGGTCGCCTCGAATTAGTGTCTTCAAGCTTGGAATGGACCCAATCTTTGATGCTTCATAGAGCTTTCTTTTACTTTCTTCAAAAGAGGAAATGGCCAATCTAAGTTCGTTGTTTTCTCCATTTGCCTCCATTATTGTTTCTCTAACTTACTTCCAATTAGAGTTTTCACATAGAATTTATAAGCCAACATTAAAAATACTATATTTTATTTATATGATTTTGTTGATTTTTTATTTATTTATTTTTAATAGACGTTAGAGACTCTCAACTAAAGTTGACCTTTTGAATTTAAAAAATAGTCTAATTATTGCCCTCAATTCCAAGAAGAAAAAAATCATTATTTATACTTTCATTGGAGAGTGACACCAAAGTGTCACCATCCTAGTTTAAGTGGATGGGAAGCAAACCCAAGGAAGCTTATTTGTTGAATCATGGATAGAAGTATATATCATTATTTATTTCAGTTAATTTTATTGGGATGCTATGGTTTCTCATTGATAAGGATAATGCTTCTCGTGATTTGATTAAGTTAAATTATACCACACTTTTTGAATTTAGAGATAGAACAGGTTCATTTTTACCCTTATATTTATTTTAAAATAGTTTTGAGGCAATCTTTTCGATGTAATTAAAAAGGAAGGTGATGTTATATAGTAAATATTTATATATAATAGGTGTTATATGAGTTAAAGTTATATAGTAAACTAAAATCATATTATAACTCTTGGGTAGTGCATATCTAAAGTCATCAAATTCTTTAGCCAATATTCTTCCTTGCATTCTCTCTCTCCTATTTCTTTGGGTTCATCTTGATCGAGTGTATCCGTTGTTGTGCAATCCTAACAACTGGTATTAGAGCTAGGTGAGATTCACCACGGTTTGAGAGATGGAAAGTTTGGAGATTGCAATTGAGAAGTTTGATGGTTCCAATTTCGGTTTCTAGATGAGGCAAATTGAAGATTATCTGTACCAAAAAGATTTTAACGAACCCTTGTTGGTGGTGAAGCCAGATACCATGGCCACGGACCAATGGAAGCTCTAGGATTATTAGGCCCTAAGGTTGATCTGGTTGACGTTGTCCAGAAACGTGGCGTTCAACATCATTAAGGAGAAGACAATGTCAGATCTGTTGAAGACGATGTCGAATATGTATGAACAACTGTTGGCTATGAACATGGTGTATTTGATGCGGAGATTGTTCAATCTACAAATGTCTGAAGGTGGATCTGTTGTTGATCATATAAATGAGTACAACATGATTGTAAGTCAATTGAGTTATGTGGAAATTAAAATTGACGATGAAATTGAAGCACTGATTTTAATGTCAACTTTACCCGAGTCGTGGGATACTGTTGTTATCGCGACCAGCAGTTCCCGAGGATCTGAGAAACTGAAGTTCGATGAAATCTGAGATGTAGTTCACGACGAAAGTATTCGCAGACAAGAAATTGAGGATTCTTCTCATAGTGCACTCAGCATTGACCAAAGGAAAAGAAGTAGATCAAAGGGCCCAAACAAAGGTGGATCAAAATCAAAGAACCTTGAAAATTTTCCAAACAGACCAAACGTGACGTGTTGGAGTTTTGGAGAAAAATATCACTTTCGGACAGATTGTACAAGACTAAAGAGGAAGTAGAATCACAAATCGAAGGATGATAATAATTCTATAAATATAGCAGAAGATATTCGGGATATTATAATCCTCAGCGTGAACAGTCTGATTGAATCCTAAATTTTGGATTCAGGAGCATCTTTTAATTCATCTCCAAATAAAGAGTTGTTTCGAAATTTCAAGTCTTGAAATTTTGAGAAGGTGTATCTTGTCAACAACAAAGATTTGGTGATTGAAGGAAAATGGGATGAAAGCATACAAGCTCGAGTAGAAAATTAGTGGGCATTAAAGGATATCAGAAATATTCCTGGTCTAAAAAAGAATATGATCTCTATTGGTCTGTTGGATAGCACAGGTTATGCAGCCAAGTTTGGAAACAGCTCATGGAAGGTGAAGGGTGTCATGGTGGTAGCACGTTACACAAAATCTGGAACCCTATACACCACTGCTGGATGTATAAACATGGCTACTGTTGTTGAAAGTGCTTCCAATTCAAGTCTATGTAACAATAGATTTGGACATATGAACGTCAAAGGAATGAAGATGCTGACTGTGAAAGGAGTTTTAGAAGACCTAAAATTTGTTCATATGAATCTTTATGAGAGCTTCGTTATGGGCAAACAAAAACGAGTTAGCTTCACAAAGACTGTTAGAGAACCAAAGAAAGTACGATTGGAAAGGGTCTATACAGACATTTGGGGACCATCTTCAGTTTCATCACTTGGTGAATCAAAGTTCTACATCACCTTCAAGATGTTGTAAGCTGAAGTTGAAAATCAGACCAGTTTGAATATCAAATGCTTGAGGTCTGTCTTTTTTGTCAAGATATATTATTCGACGTCTAAAAAATTAGGTGGTGACTTCTAATATCATGCGTAATTTCTATGGTTTACCTTTTTTCCAAGTTTTCTAACATATTATAAGGTCCAAGCTTTTTTTTTTTTTTTTTTTTTTTTTTTTTTTTTTTTTTTTAATTTCTTTATTTAAACCCTACCAACATGTGAGCAAGAGCCACTTTTTTTAAGAGCTTTAGAAAATGAACAACAAAGGTTACACAAAACCGTTGAATATTTCGTCACTTTGGGTATTTTCTTTCTACTTTTGCTTGTTCTCAACACTCCTCGTTATTTTACTCCACAAACATTTAAATAAAATAACATACACAAAATCTGTTTTCCTTATTGTGAATACACAAACCACCACAAATAATCCATATCCAAAATACAATTTCAAACATGCAACATAACTGTTTTTGTAGCCCTCAATCTTTATCTTAGTTATGGTTGAAGCCATTGCATCTGTCTCAAAGTCAAAGATTTGACTTTTTTACGGACCAAACGAGAAGCTTCGCCACAAAAGTAAGGAAAGGAATTACAATACAACAAAGACAAACCACTCCCAACATCGCTAACAAGGTATGCCATGCGGTTAGAAATGTTACTCTTGAAGCATAAGAATTCCTAAATGAGGCATTTAGCAGCCAAACTCCCAATAAATAACTATGTGATAAGGATGCATCTCCCAAAAAATAACTATGTGATAAGTTTGCAATGGTAATGCACATGGTTACTGTTAATAACCATATACAAATCGTATTTTTCAAAGGCAATCGACCTATAGAACACAATCACACATATTGATGTAAAGAATGAGACAGAATTCGTAATCAAGTATGCAGTGTAATAGTTTTCTTGGCATGAAGCTAGGTAGGCCATTACTGCAGTTCCTGCCATGAAAGTTTTCAAAGTATTGGGACTGTGAAACGAACGATGAATAGTGCTATTGGAGTTGTAAGGAATATCTTCTTGCCAAACACCACCGAGAGGTTGATTGCACCTTGAAAAGCCACTGTTGCAATAACCGTTACCACCAACATCATTGTACCTTGCACTTCTTGAAACCAATCACCTTTGTATTCAAGTTTCGTCTTCAACGAACTTTTCATTAAGTTTTTGGGCAGTGGTGATGTCGATAACCCATCATAACATGGTTCTTCAATTTTGTTTGGTGATCCCTTCTCATTTGATGTAGCACAAGTTAAATTTTTTTTTAGTGTTTGTTCCTTGGATAGACAACAAATATTGTACAATCTGCAGTTTGATTGTGCATTCAATTTGTTTATATCATGATAAAACTTTTTAATACCTAATTTGTAAGCTAATAAATAGATCAGCTCTATCATCTTGACTATTCTTTTTGCCACAACAACAAACCAATCCTAGCATATATTATCCACTTTGGCCCTAGCTAACAAATCACAATAGGTCATCTTTTTTTCTCACAGATTAGAGTGGCGTAGTGGAAGTGTGGTGGGCCATAACTCATAGGTTTGAGGATCGAAACTTTGCTCTAATAGAGAAGAAAATTTTTAAAAATTGAATAACTTGTAAATGTACAAACAAAATTAGTTGATACAAGATTCAATTGTTAATCCCGTGACTCCTCAACTTTACAGATTTCCCACCGCTACATTGCTCGTTACATATTCAAGCCTCATATTCTAAAACGTTGACCATTATACTTCTCCAATCATTGCATAATCTCACAATAAAGAATATAATGTTAAGATTGGGATTCAAACTCATGCCCCTTCGGAGGCCAACTCCGCCATCTTGACTTTTTTTTCTTTTTTTTTTTTTTTTTTTTTTTTTTGTATTATCTACAAATCACTGCTAACATATATTATACACTTTGGCCCGTTATGCATCGTCGTCAGTCTCACCGTTTTAAAATGTGTCTTAGTCATGTTTAGGAGTTTGAAGAGGTTTATTGGATTCCTAGGCCATCTAAGTTGCTTAACACGAGTTGTTGGCTCCAAGTTACTCTATTCTGACTCCTCGATTCTTTCTTTAGTTTTGGAGTCATAAGGTCAAGACCCTCTTAATGTCGCAACGATCCTAAGGTGCTTAGTCTAGTGTAACCATCTTGACCTAAGTCATCGTATAACCAACTTAACTCTTATACCCTAGCTTTGTGTAGATAAACACGCTAGATAGGGAGAACACACTGGCAAACACCTGCAGCTAACACATACGGTATCATGCACAATACAAGCAAACAAGCTCAATAGGAAGATAATATCTATAAATAAACCTCGAGAACAGATCACAATATCTAATCTTTTATTCTAACAAATCAGAGTGGTGCAGCGGAAGCATGGTAGGCCCATAACCCGCAGGCCTTAGGATTGAAACTTGGCTTTGATAGAGGTGGAAAATTTTAAAATTAATTGAAGAGCAGACAAATCAATGCTAGCATATATCATCCACTTTGGCCCCCCTTTAAGCATTGTCGTCGTCAGCCTCATAATTTAAAAATGTATCTTGGTCATGTCTAGGAGTTGAAGAGGTTTATTGGATTGGATTGGCTCAAAATGGAATCAACCTGGAGCACAGATTTCGGACCTATCTTGACAATTTTTTTTTTTTTTTTTTTTTGTAAAATATACAAATTACTTCTAGCATATATAATCCACTTTGGCCCGTTATGCATCGTCGTCACCTTCACGGTTTTAAAATGCGTCTTGGTCATGTTTTGGAGTTGAAGAGGTTTATAGGATTCCTAGGCTAGCTAGGTTGCTTAGCACGAGCTTTTGGTTCCAGGTTACTCTATTTTGACACCTTGACTCTTTCTTTAGTCCTGGAGTAATAGAGTCTATTTCCTCTTAACGTTGTCACGATCCTAAGGTGCTTAGTCTAGTGTATGCATCTTGACCTAAGTCATCGTATAACCAACCTAACTCTTACACCCCCAACTTTGTGTAGATAAACACGCTTGATAGGGAGAATACACTGTGAAACACTTGGAGCTAATACATACTGTATCGTGCACAATACAAGCAAACAAGCTCAACAGTAAGATGATATCCATAAATCACCCTGGAGCCCAAATCACAATAGCTCATCCTTCTTTCTAACAAATTTGAGTGGTGAGTGGAAGCGTGATGGGCCCATAACCCATAGGTCCCAGGATTGAAATTCGGCTGTGATAGGTTTTACAATGACATTTAAAATTTGAAAGGAAGAGCGTGTGATATGACTCCTAAGCTTTATAGATTGCCGCCCACCATCGATACTTTGCTTATTAAAAATGGGATTCAAACCCATGCCCTTTTAAAAAGCTTTTGGGTCTAGGTTACTCTATTCTGACTCCTTGACTCTATCTTTATTCCTGGAATGTCTAGGAGTTGAGGAGGTTTATTAGATTCCTAGGCCAGCTAGGTTGCTTAACATGAGCTTTTGGTTCCAAGTTACTCTATTTTAACTCCTCGACTCTTTTTTTAGTCCTCGAGTAATAGGGTCTATTTCCTCTTAACGTCGCCACGATCCTAAGGTGCTTAGTCTAGTGTACACATCTTGACCTAAGTCATTATATAACAAACCTAACTCTTACATCCTAGCTCCGTGTAGATAAACACGCTAGATAGGTTGAACACACTATCAAACACCTGGAGCTAATACATACTTTATCATGCACAATACAAGCAAACAAGTTCAATGGGATGATAATATCATAAATCACCCTAGAGCATAGATTACAATAGCTCATCCTCTTTTCTAACAAATCAGAGTGTCGTAGCGGAAGCCTGGTGGGCCCATAACCCATAGAGAAGAAAGATAAAACCTGGCTTTAATAGAGAAGACCTATTTATCCGCCGCTCAACGGGAAAATAATATCTATAAATCACCCTGGAGCATAGATTACAATAGCTCATCCTTTTTTCTAACAAATTAGAGTGGTGTCATGGTGGGCCCATAACCCAGGTCCTAGGACTGAAACCTAGATCTAATGGAGAAGACAGGAGAAGACAAGACTTTAATATTGATAGATAAAACTCGCTGCTAAATCACCTTAGAGCACAGATCACATATCATTGCTAAATCACCCTTTGCATCGGTATGTGTGTTGCTATTGCCTCCTTATCACATAGTTACATACTCAAAGTTTGGCTTGTAAATGCCTCATTTAGGAATTCGTATGCTTTAGAATTAACGTTTACAATAGCATGGTACATTTTGTTAGCAATGGTGGGAGTGGTTTCTCTTTGTTGTATTGTTATTCACGTCATTCTTTTGGTGGTGAAGCTTCTAGTGTGGGCACTAAAAAGGTTGTATCTTTGGCTTTGTGGCATTTAGAGAGATCCGATCACTTCAATCACAACTTAAATAAAGATCAATGGCTATACAAAAAATAGGTTACGTTGTTTGTTTTATCTTATATTTTGGACATGGATTATTTGTGGTGGTGTGTGTATTCACTATAAGGAAAACATATTTTATGTATGTTATCTTATTTAAATGTTTGTGGTGTAAAATAACTCGAATGGGGGTTGCGAAAAGTAAGAAATTTTTTTGGATCTTTGAGGCTTGCACGACCCAATTTTCGAGGCTTCGAGAAATCGGTTCGCGATGAAAAGAAGAATATGAAAATGAATAAAATAAAAACAAACAATTAACTGTAAAATTTTGCGCCATTTAATATGAAACAATAGATATTGTTCTAGTTATTTACAAATGGGGAGCGGGAGCAAGAAAACTAATACAAACGACAACCCAAAAGAAATACAAAATAACATTGACGCCCCGGGTCGACACCCCTCTATGATAGTGCAACTCTCTAGCACCTCTCCACCTTGATTGGAACTTAAAAGAGAAAGGGGAAAATGGATGAGTATAAAACACTTAGTAAGGAATCTACCTGTAAGCTCTCATCGGATCCTTAACCTAATATGTATCCACGGGCTTCTCGTAGGGTTCTAATAAGTTTGCCACTAGTTCAGGTATTCCCTGAATGTTACATCACACCACAGTGGTGTCTACAATGAGCAAATCTATTTGTGTAGTCCCTCGTCTCCTCTTAGAGTAAGTTTCCTCCACACAGAGTAGTAGCTCCTCAATATACTACTATGTAGTATCTCGTTTACTCTCAAGCGGGTTGTTCTAAACACAATAGTATATCCTCTATCAACTACCTGTGTAGTCCCTTGTCCTCTCTCAAGGTGGGTTATCATACAATCAATAGTGATTTCTCATGTTATGTACTTATGTAGTCCCTCGTCCCTCTCCATATGGGTTATCGTATATATAGTAGCAATTTCTCATGTCACCCATTTATGTAGTCCCTTGTCCTCTCTTAGGTGGGTTATCATACATACAGTGGTAGCTCCTTATATCATCTACTCACGTAGTGCCTCTTCCCCTATCAAGGTAGGTTATGCTCTACATCTGATAGTGGGTCTTTGGGTCGCTATTTATGTAGTCCTTCATTCCTTATCAGAGCATGTTATATCCTACACATAGTGACTTCCCAAATAGTTTCGCTCGCATTACTTTCAATCTTATGTGTTCTCATAGTTCACCTTATTGTCGTGGAGATATATTAGGATATAGGGCATCTAGGTGGATTAGGTCACAACAAACATTTTTAGGTCGCTCGGGGTTACTTTCTCGTGGCTAAGCCAAATCTCGAGGTACACCTAGGTCTCTAATTACTACTCAGGATCCCTGGGTGGTCAGTGTATTGAAAATATATTGACCTAAGGTGTTGCATAACCACCCTTGTTCTACTGTTGTACTCACTCTTATTCATGCATGCTATACTGGGAGATATTCAATCGATCACCTAATGCATAGAAATCATGATCTCAACGTCCATGGTGATTTACTAAGGGGATAATCCTACTGATCAAGTAAGCATAGGCAATTCATACATACATTTACCTGAATCTAGCATACAATTTAATCATACAAATCAAACATGCTCAACGGGTGATAACGTCCATCTAGCACCTAGAGCACATATCACAATTTTCCAATCCTTATATAGCTTGTATAGCTTGTAAGCAAAAACACAACAACAACGGTTTAAACCGTATATAACTTTTCAGATATGCAGAATTTTACAACTAGTCATATCCCCTATAGTACATTTTGAAGCATTTCATGTCTACCAGACGTAGCCATGATTTCACCGAAACGTCATACACTTAAAGAAAACAAGAAGGAAATAATACAGCATGAAAGTAGTAAAAGATAGCAGTAAAATAGTACAAGGCAAGGGTTTCGACGTGTAACAGGCATGCGATCATAGGAAACATGCCTTGGACAAGCAAGACTATGACACAACGCGTCGATTGAAAGTCTAATTTATAACATGACCTTTAATATTAGTAATACATAATCAATGTTCTACACAAAATGGATAAAATAATGCTACGAAACATTCTCTCATTGAATTTCTTATTTTCTTAGACCGTTTCAAAGTCTAGTCTAGATTTTAAATATTCCAAAGTAGAACATATTAATTACAATTCAATTGATTATGCAACGAATATGAACATAATTATAAAAATATACATGCATGCAAAACGTGATTTGGAAGATTAATTTATAATATGATATTTAATATTAATTATACATAACCCATATAATGGATAGAATAATGTTGAGAAAAATGATTTCTTGTTGATTTTTTCATTTTCATCATCTTTTCAAAGTCTCTTATATGTATTGTTTATGTGGGAGAGGAAACATTTAGAATTAAATCATGGTTGAAATTTAGAATTAAAAATAAATATTAAACCATGATTGTAGTTAGTTAGTTAATTAATTAATTAATTTTAAAAAAATTGATTTCTGTCACAATAATTTGACGTGACATCTTTCTCTTCTTTGATCATATTAATTTAGTTGCAATTACTTAGATTTTAATTAAAAATTAAACCATACAAACATTATCTTTCTATTTACCTCAATCAAGGAAGCTAGTATTTGATAAGTTACGAAAGAATCAGCTATAAGTCAAGAAGAAGATATGTGACTTCGCACGAACATGCATCACTTTCCTTGGGCACATCATCAAGTGTTGAGAAATCAAAATGGATAGCGATAAGATTAATGCTATCCAGGATTGGAGAGTCCCCACTTTAGTGACTGAACGATCATTTTTAGGATTAGCAAACTACTATAGGTAGTTCGTTGGTTTTCACAATAATCCGCCCCATTAACAGAACTTTTGAACAAAAACCAATCTTGGTTGTGGTCAAACGAGTGTCAAAAGAACTTCAAAGATCTAAAGACAACCATGACGAGGGGTCTTGTCCTTAGTTTGGCAGACGTCTCTAAGCCTTTTGAAGTATTGATGGATGCATCTGACTTTGTCCTTGGGGGTGTCATTTTCAAGGAACGCCACCGTATCGATGAAGCAAGAAGCTCAATAATGCGGAAAGGAAATACACTCTCTCAAGAAAAGAAATGTTTGTCGTCGTCTATTGCCTTAGAGTCTGGAGGCAATATATCTTAGGATCAAACTTCGTAGTGAGGATAGATAACAATGTCATTTGCCACTTCTTCGATCAATCGAAGTTAACGTCATAGCAAGCTCAGTAGCAAGAATTATTAAATGAGTTCGACTTCAAGTTCGAACATAAATAGGAAAGAGTAACCAAGCGGCCGACACGTTGAGTCGAAAGGGCGAACATGTGGCCCAGAGAATGCTAGCCCACATTCAGTCAAGTAAGATTAGTGGGTTGATGCGCAATATCAGAAGGGAACACCTATAACAAAGCTATTGTTGATCCTAGCCAACAGGGTTAGAAAAGTCAGAAGACTTGTACGGAGCATTCAAGAATTCCAAGTCCAATGGAAAAATATTCCTATAGATGAAATTAGTTGGGATTTGAACTCTGACGCGATCCACATTGAAGATTTCAAACATAGACGGTTGACAAGGACGTCAACCATTTAGGTGGGGGAGGATGTCATTGTCATGATTGTCTAGGACGTGTTGCCCATAGCCGCATGCCCATGACATGCCAAGCACTTTATCTTCTTTTATGTTGTATTGTTTTACTATTGTATTTTTCTATTTGTATTATCCGATGAAATCATGTCAAGTTTTCTAGAACCTATTTCTTAGAAGGAAAGGGTCTGTATAACATATGGCGAGTAAAAATGTCAAACCTCCAAAAAAACATCATTATCGAATCTCACAATAAAAAAATCTCACGTTAAGAATGGGATTTGAACCCATGCCCTTTCGAAATAGTACCTAAAACTAGCGCCTTAGACCAGCTCGACCATCTTGACTATCTTTTTAAATTTTATTTTATAACAACTCAAGCCCGCCGCTAGCAGATATTGTCCGCTTGGGCTTGTTACGTATTGTTGTCAACTTCACGATTTTAAAAAAACATCTTGGTCACATCTAGTTGATGAGGAGGTCTATTGGATTCCTAGGCCAGTTAGGTTGCTTAATTCCGTCTTCTAGCTCCAGGTTACTCTATTCTGACTCCACGAAGATCTTTAGTCTAGGAGACCTAGGGTTAGACCCTCTAACCGTTGCTCACGATTCTAACGTGCTCAGGCTACTAGAGGCATCCTGATCTTTGTCATGGTCTAGCCAACCTAACTCTAACACCTAGCTCTGTGTAGATAAACATACTCCACAGGGAGAACACATAGTCAAATACCTGGAGCTAACAAATACTATATCATCCACAATACCGGGAGCTAACAAATATTGTATAAACATGAGTTCATTTGAATTTCGTCCTTCAAAGTTTCTCCAAGTATCGCCGCTAGTTGTTTCCTATTAGAAAGTTCATCTCGTTTCGTTAATAACTCAAATTTCTTATTGCCTTAAACAATATAAATTTTAGCTTTGGGATGGTTCGAGACAGTGGAATTTGATGAAAACCCTTATATCGAGCCAAGAACCCACATTCTAAGCAGTCAGAACTGCCGAAGCCAAGCCGAGCCGAATGAATTCATTTGCGTAAGTCGAAGGATCCATTGATTGTAGAAGCGACACGTTTCGCAAGTGGGAGGTGACACGTGCAGGTAGCCATTTTTTCCTTCCTCTCTATTTTCACTCTTTTCTCTCTTGAGGGCTCTATAGAATTGTTAGGAGAGAGACCTATTTGATACCTATGTAAACTCGAATTGTTAGGAGAGAGACCTATTTGATACCTATGTAAACTCTGTATAATAATTTTCAGTTTCATGAGATAATCAAATAAGAACTTAGTATTTCTTCAACCAACCAATTCAATTATAAGAACATACCTCAATTCGTCTTAATATCATAGAAAAATCTAAAATGGTATATTCATTCTCATCGCCTTGGTTTTGGAATCCATAGTCTTGGGGATCTTTAATCATTGTGATAAAAAACTTAAGAGCTTCCAAGTGGTTGTGTTTTACGCATAAATGAAGAACAGTTTGACCATTGTGAAGCTTAATCCAAGGAGATCTTGACCTCGCAATGATCAACCGTTGCATGATATCAATTCTTCCATTGATCACGGCATGGTGGAGAGGAATCCACCCATTCAAATCACGTACCATGCAAGTGCTTGTGTTCTTCTCCAGCAAAGCTTGAACAATCTCAACCGTTCCATTTTCTGAAGCCAAGTGTAGAGGTGTCCTTTGCAGGTCATCAACTTCTCCCGCAAGTTCAGGCACGAGATTCAAAAGAAATCGAGTGAATTCAAGGTGGTGATGCAAAACTGAGACATGCAATGGACTCTCAGCGTTGGAAGAGGAGATTAGAACTCTTTGTATGATATTTGGGTCACCTCGAATTAGTGTCTTCAAGCTTTGAATGGACCCAATCTTTGAAGCTTCATAGAGCTTTCTTTTTACTTTCTTCAAAAGAGGAAATGGCTAATCTAAGTTGGTTGTTTTCTCCATTTGCCTCCATTATTGTTTCTCTAACTTACTTCCAATTGGGTTTTTCACATAGAATTTATAAGCCAACATTAAAAATACTATATTTTATTTATATGATTTTGTTGATTATTTATTTATTTTTAATAGATGGTGAGGCTCTCAACTATAAATAAGTTGACCTTTTGAATTTAAAAAATAGTCTAATTATTGTCCTCAATTCCAAGAAGAAAAAAATCATTATTTATACTTTCACTCGAGAGTGACACCAAAGTGTCACCATCCTAGTTTAAGTGGATGTGAAGCAAACGGAAGGAAGCTTATTTGTTGAATCATGGATAGAAGTATATATCATTAATTATTTCACATAATTTTATTGGGATGTTATCGTTTCTCATCGATAAGGATAATAACTCTCGTGGTTTGATTAAGTTAAATTATATCACACACTTGTTAGATTTAGAGATAGAACCGTCTCATTTTTACCCTTATATTTATTTCAAAATAGTTTTCAGTCAACCTTTTCTTTGTAATTAAAAAGGAAAGTGATGTTATATAGTAAATATTTATATCTAATAGGTGTTATATGAGTTAATGTTATATAGTAAACTAAAACCATATTATAACTCTTGGGTAGTGCATATCTAATGTCATCAATACAAATTCTTTAGCCAATATTCTTCCATGCATTTTCACTCTCCTATTTTTTTTTTTTTGGGTTCATCTTGATCGAGTGTGTTCGTTGTTGTGCAATTCTAACAATTGGTATCAGAGCTAGGTGAGATTCACCACGATTTGAGAGATGGAAAGTTCAAAGATTGCAATTGAGAAGTTTGATGGATCCAATTTCAGTTTCCGGAAGATGCAAATTGAAGATTATCAGTACCAAAAAGATTTTAACGAACCCTTGTTGGAGGTGAAGCCAGATACCATGACCACGGAGCAATGGAAGCTCTAGGATCGTTAGGCCCTAGGGTTGATCTGGTTGACGCTATCCAGAAACGTAGCGTTCAACATCATTAAGGAGAAGACAATGTCAGATCTGTTGAAGACGATGTCGAGTATGTATGAAAAATCGTTGGCTATGAACATGGTGTATTTGATGCGGAGATTGTTCAATCTACAAATGTCTGAAAGTGGATCTGTTGCTGATCACATAAATGAGTACAACATGATTGTAAGTCAATTGAGTTATGTGGAAATTAATATTGAGGATGAAATTGAAACACTGATTCTGATGTCAACTTTACCCGAGTCGTGGGATACTGTTGTTATCGTGACCAACAGTTCCCGAGGATCTGAGAAACTGAAGTTCGATGAAATCTGAGATGTAGTTCACAACGAAAGTATTCGCAAACAAGAAATTGAGGATTCTTCTCATAGTGCACTCAGCATTGACCAAAGGGAAAGAAGTAGATCAAAGGGCCCAAACAAAGGTTGATCAAAATCAAAGAACCTTGAAAATTTTCCAAACAGACCAAACGTGATGTGTTGGAGTTTTGGAGAAAAAGATCACTTTCGGACCGATTGTACAAGACTAAAGAGGAAGCAGAATCACAAATCCAAGAATAATAATAATTCTATAAATTCAGCAAAAGATATTGGGGATATTATAATCCTCAGCGTGAACAGTCCGATTGAATCCTAAATTTTTTATTCAGGAGCATCTTTTAATTCATCTCCAAATAAAGAGTTGTTTCGGAACAGTACCTGAAACTGGAAACTTAGACTAGCTTTGTAATCTTGACTATTTTTTTATTTGTAACATATACAAATTACTTCTAGCATATATAATCCACTTTGGCCCGTTATGCATCGTCGTCACCTTCACGGTTTTAAAATGCATCTTGGTCATGTCTTGGAGTTGAAGAGGTTTATAGGATTCCTAGGCTAGCTAGGTTGCTTAACACAAGCTTTTGGTTCCAGGTTACTCTATTTTGACACCTTGACTCTTTCTTTAGTCCTGGAGTAATAGAGTCTATTTCCTCTTAACGTCGCCACGATCCTAAGGTGCTTAGTCTAGTGTATGCATCTTGACCTAAGTCATCGTATAACCAACCTAACTCTTACACCCCCAACTTTGTGTAGATAAACACGCTAGATAGGTTGAACACACTGTCAACCACCTGGAGCTAAAACATACTTTATCATGCACAATACAAGCAAACAAGCTCAACTGGAAGATAGTATCCATAAATCACCCTAGAGCATAGATCACAATAGCTCATCCTCTTTTCTAACAAATCAGAGTGGCGCAGCAGAAGCGTGGTGGGCCCATAACTCGTTATGCAACACAAGGAGCATAAGGATCATTAACTCTCAAACAAGTACCTTAGACCTGCTCGGCATATTTATTCACTTTGGCCCGTTATAGGTTTATTGCATTCCTAGCTACACGAGCTTTTGATTCCAGGTTACTCTATTTTGACTCCTCAACTCTTTCTTTAGTTCACTCTATTTCGTCATAAATCACCTTGGAGCACAGATCACAATAGCTCATCCTCCTTTCTATCAAATTAGAGTGGCAGCGGAAGCGTGGTGGGCCCATAACCCACAGGTCCCAGAATCGAAACCTGGCTCTAATAGAGAAGAAAGACTAAAAAGTGATACATATTGCCATTTGTTGCAACACAAGGAGCATAAGGATCATGAACTCTCAAACAATGTACTTTAGACCTACTCGGCCTATTTATTCACTTTCGCCCGTTATAGGTTTATTGCATTCCTAGCTACACGAGTTTTTGACTCCCCAACTCTTTCTTTAGTTCACTCTATTTCGTCATAAATCACCCTGGAGCACAGATCAAAATAGCTCATCCTCCTTTCTAACAAATCAGAGTGGCGCAGCGGAAGCGTGGTGGGCCCATAACCCACAGGTCCCAGGATTGAAACCTGGCTCTGATAGAGAAGAAAGACTAAAAAATGATACATATTGATAGTCCTTGCAAAACAAGGATCATTAACTCTCAAACAAGTACTTTAGACTTGCTTGGCCTATTTATTCGCTTTGGCCCGTTATGGGTTTATTGCATTCATAGCTACACGAGCTTTTGATTCCAGGTTACTCTAACCTAGCTCTAATGCAGAAGACAAGACATTAATATTGATAGATAGACATTAATATTGATAGATAAAACAGTTTTACGCGCCCACCGCTACAAGACAAGACATTAATATTGATAGATAAAACAGTTTTACGCCGCCCACCGCTACAGTCCTTGCAAAACAAGGATCATTAACTCTCAAACAAGTACTTTAGACTTGCTTGGCCTATTTATTCGCTTTGGCCCGTTATGGGTTTATTGCATTCATAGCTACACGAGCTTTTGATTCCAGGTTACTCTAACCTAGCTCTAATGCAGAAGACAAGACATTAATATTGATAGATAAAACAGTTTTACGCCGCCCACCGCTACATTGCTCACTACATATGCAAGCCTCACCATTTTAAAATGTTGTGCATTATACCTCTCCAATCTTTCCCAAATCTCACACTAAAGAATATAATGTCAAGAATGGGATTTGAACCCATGCCCTTTCGGACCAGTACCTGAAACTGGCGCCTTAGACCAACTCGGCCATCTTGACTATTTATATTTTTGTAACAGCTACAAATCGCTGCTAGCATATATTATCCACTTTTAGGTACTGATGCATCGTCGTCAATCTCACGGTTTTAAATGCAACTTGATCATGTCTAGGAGTTGAAGAGGTTTATTGGATTCCTAGGCCAGCTAGGTTGCTTCACACAAGATTTTGGCTCCAGGTCACTCTATTCTGACTCTTCGTCTCTTTCTTTAGTTTTGGACTTGTAGGGTCTAGACCCTCTTAATGTCGCCACGATCCTAAGGTGTTTAGTCTAGTGTACGCATCTTGACCTAAGTCATCATATAACCAACCTAACTCTTACACCCTAGCTCTGTGCAGATAAACAAGCTAGATAGGGAGAACACACTGTCAAACACCAGGAGCTAACACATACTGTATCATGCACAATACAAGCAAACAAGCTCAACGGCAAGATAACATCCTTAAATCACCCTGGAGCACAGATCGCAATAGTGCATCCTCATTTCTAACAAATTAGAGTGTCGTAGCGGAAGCGTGGTGGGCCTATAACCCACATGTCCCTAGATTGAAACTTGGCTCTAATACCGAAGAAAGACTTCAAAATTGATAGACAAAATTTGACACTTCAAAATTGATAGACAAAATTTGACTACTATCTTTTTCAAAAGACATCTATCTGAAAATATATATTATATTAGATAGGGCGGCGTTCCCAACCCCTTTTATCTAACGGAATAAAAACGTGACTCTTTCTTTAGTCCTGGAGTAATAGAGTCTATTTCCTCTTAACATCGCCACGATCCTAAGGTGCTTAGTCTAGTGTATGCATCTTGACCTAAGTCATCGTATAACCAACCTAACTCTTACACCCCCAGCTTTGTGTAGATAAACACGCTTGATAGGGAGAACACACTGTCAAACACTTGGAGCTAATACATACTCTATCGTGCACAATACAAGCAAACAAGATTGGAATCTGGCTGTGAAAGAAAAAATTATTTTATAATGACATTTAAAATTTGAAAGGAAGAGCGTGTGATATGACTCCTAAGCTTTATAGATTGCCGCCCACCATCGATACATTGCTTATTAAAAATGGGATTCAAACCCATGCCCTTTCAAAAAGCTTTTGGGTCTAGATTACTCTTTTTTGACTCCTCGACTCTCTCTTTATTCCTGGAATGTCTAGGAGTTGACGAGGTTTATTGGATTCCTAGGCCAGCTAGGTTGCTTAACACGAGCTTTTGGTTTCAAGTTACTCTATTTTAACTATTCGACTCTTTCTTTAGTCCTCGAGTAATAGGGTCTATTTCCTCTTAACGTAGCCACGATCCTAAGGTGCTTAGTCTAGTGTACGCATCTTGACCTAAGCCATTATATAACCAACCTAACTCTTACATCCTAGCTCTGTGTAGATAAACACGCTAGATAGGAAAGCGAAGTGTGTTGGGCCCATAACTCATAGGTCCCAGGATTGAAACCTGGCTCTGATAGAGAAGAAAGACTAAAAAATGATACAATGACATTTGTTGCAAAACAAGGATCATTAACTCTCAAACAAGTACCTTAGACCTGCTCGACCTATTTATTCACTTTGGCCCGTTATAGGTTTATTGCATTCCTAGCTACACGAGCTTTTGATTCCAGGTTACTCTATTTTGACTCATCAACTCTTTCTTTAGTTCAATCTATTTCGTCATAAATCACCCTGGAACACAGATCACAATAGCTCATCCTCCTTTCTAACAAATCAGAGTGGCGCAGCGAAAGTGTGGTGGGCCCATAACCCACAAGTCCCAGGATCGAAACTTGGCTCTAATAGAGAAGAAAGACAAAAAAATGATACATATTGACATTTGTTCCAACAACAAGGATCATAAGGATCATTAACTCTCGAACAAGTACCTTAGACCTGCTCGGCCTATTTATTCACTTTGGCCCGTTATAGGTTTATTCCATTCCTAGCTACACGGGCTTTTAATTCCAAGTTACTCTATTTTGACTCCTCAACTCTTTCTTTTAGTTCACTCTATTTCGTCATAAATCACCATGGAGCACAGATCACAATAGCTCATTCTCCTTTCTATCAAATCAGAGTGGCGCAGCGGAAGCGTGGTGGACCCATAACCCACAAGTCCCAAGATCGAAATCTGGCTCTGATAGTGAAGAAAGATTAAAAAATGATACATATAGACATTTGTTGCAAAACACAAGGATCATAAGGATCATTAACTCTCAAACAAGTACCTTGGACTTGCTCGACCTGTTTATTCACTTTGGCCCGTTATAGGTTTATTGCCTTCCTAGCTACACGAGCTTCTGATTCCAGGTTACTCTATTTTGACTCCTTTTTCTTTAGTTCACTCTATTTCGTCATAAATCACCCTGGAGCACAGATCACAATAGCTCATCCTCCTTTCTAACAAATCAGAGTGGCGCAGCGGAAGCGTGGTGGGCCCATAACCCACAGGTCCCAGGATCGAAACTTGGCTCTAATAGAGAAGAAAGACAAAAAAATGATACATATTGACATTTGTTCCAACACAAGGATCATAAGGATCATTAACTCTCGAACACAAGTACCTTAGACCTGCTCGGCCTATTTATTCACTTTGGCCCGTTATAGGTTTATTCCATTCCTAGTTACACGGGCTTTTGATTCGAAGTTACTCTATTTTGACTCCTCAACTCTTTCTTTTAGTTCACTCTATTTCGTCATAAATCACCATGGAGCACAGATCACAATAGCTCATTCTCCTTTCTATCAAATCAGAGTGCGCAGCGGAAGCGTGGTGGACCCATAACCCATAGGTCCCAAGAATGAAATCTGGCTCTGATAGTGAAGAAAGATTAAAAAATGATACATATTGACATTTGTTGCAACACAAGGATCATAAGGATCATTAACTCTCAAACAAGTACCTTGGACTTGCTCGACCTATTTATTCACTTTGGCCCGTTATAGGTTTATTGCCTTCCTAGCTACACGAGCTTCTGATTCCAGGTTACTCTATTTTGACTCCTTTTTCTTTAGTTCACTCTATTTCGTCATAAATCACCCTGGAGCACAGATCACAATAGCTCATCCTCCTTTCTAACAAATCAGAGTGGCGCAGCGGAAGCGTGGTGGGCCCATAACCCACAGGTCCCAGGATCGAAACCTGGCTCTGATAGAGAAGAAAGATACTGTGTTGCAACACAAGGATCATTAACTCTCAAACAAATCAGAGTGGTGCAGCGGAAGCGGGTCAAATCAGAGTGGTGCAGCGGAAGCGTGGTGGACCCATAACCCATAGGCCCCAAGATTGAAACCTGGCTCTGATAGAGAAGAAAGACGAAAAAATGACAACAACATTTGTTGCAACACAAGGATCATTAACTTTGCTAGCATTCCTAGCTACACGAGCTTTTGGTTCCAGGTTACTCTATTTTGACTCCTCAACTCTTTCTTTAGTTCACTATATTTCATCATAAATCACCCTGATGCACAGATAACAATAGCTCATCTTCCTTTTTAACAAATCAAAGTGGCGCAGCGAAAGCGTGTTGGGCCCATAACCCACAGGTCCCAGGATCGAAACTTGGCTCTAAAAGAGGAGAAAGACTAAAAAATGATACATATTATATTAACATTCCTTGCAACACAAGCTTGGCCTAGTTATTCACTTTGGCCCGTTATAGGTTTATTGCATTCCTAGCTACACGAGCTTTTGATTCCAGGGTACTCTATTTTGACTCCTTAACTCTTTCTTTAGTTCACTCTATTTCGTCATAAATCACCCTGGAGCACAGATCACAATAGCTCATCCTCCTTTTTAACAAACCAGAGTGGCGCAGCGGAAGCGTGGTGGGCCCATAACCCACAGGTCCTTGGATCAAAACCTTGCTTTAATAGAGAAGAAAGACTAAAAAATAATACGTATTAACAGTTGCAAAATAAGGATCATTAGCCCGTTATAGGTTACTCTATTTTGACTCCTCAACTCTTTCTTTAGTTCACTCTATTTCGTCATAAATCACCCTGGAGCACAGATCACAATAGCTCATCCTCTTTTCTAACAAATCAGAGTGGCGCAGCGGAAGCGTGGTGGGCCCATAACCCACAGGTCCCAGGATCGAAACCTGGCTCTGATAGAGAAGAAAGACTAAAAAATGACAACAAAGGGTCTTAAGGATCATTAACTCTCAAATAAGTACCTTAGATCTTTTCGGCCTATGATACATATTTACATTTGTTGCAACACAAGGATCTTAAGGACCATTAAACTCTCAAATAAGTACCGTTGTAATAGAGAAGAAGGGCCCTTAACCCATAGGTCCAACTTAAGGATCATTAACTCTCAAATAAGTACCTTAGATCTTTTCGGCCTATGATACATATTTACATTTGTTGCAACACAAGGATCTTAAGGACCATTAAACTCTCAAATAAGTACCGTTGTAATAGAGAAGAAGGGCCCTTAACCCACAGGTCCAACGATCTGGCTCTAATAGAGAAGAAAGACTAAAAAATGATAACCCACAGGTCCCATGATCGAAAACTGGCCCTAATAGAGAAGAAAGACTAAAAAATGATAACCCACAGGTCCCATGATCGAAAACTGGCCCTAATAGAGAAGAAAGACTAAAAAATGATAACCCACAGGTCCCATGATCGAAAACTGGCCCTAATAGAGAAGAAAGACTAAAAAATGATAACCCACAGGTCCCATGATCGAAAACTGGCCCTAATAGAGAAGAAAGACTAACCACACTCTTGTTCTACTGCTCTACTCACTCTGATTCATGCATGCTATATCAGAGAGATATTCTATGATCTTTACGTCCATGCTCATTTACTAAGGGGATAATCCTATAGAACAAGTAAACTACCTGAATCTAGCATACAATTTAATCATACAACTCAAACATGCTCAACGGAGAGATAACGTCCATCTAGCACCCCGAGCACATATCACAATATTCCAATCTTCATTCTAGTACACCACAAAGCATTTAATAGAGATGCATTCTCATAAAAGGGCATTTCTGTAATTTTTCTTCACAAACATGCCCACCTATTTAGATTTGCTCATTTAAGTTCTAAACATGCATATTCGAACCACCTAAGTTAAGATAAGTTCGCATGCTAGCAAGTCCTACAATTCCTACATGTATTACTTGGCTATAATTTGTGTCGCTACTTACAAGAATGAAGCTGCTCTCCCTAGCTTGAGTTTCTACATGTTGGAGGCTCTAAATTTCCTAAGATTTCACGAGTGATTTTGAACCAAGTTCAATTAGGATCAGTATCAAAGTTGAGACGAAAAACATTCGAACAACGGTTGAACAGAAAAACATTCGAAAAACATTTGAAAAACATTTGAACAAAGGTTGAACAGGAAAACATTCGAAAAACATTCAACATTTGAAAAATGTAGACATACTAAACACAACTCAACTCATAGGATAAACTAAACTAAACTCAACTCATAGGATAAACATAGACGTTTTTGCTTTCTAAAAGTAGAAAGCGTTTATCACTCAATTCTAAGAAAGAAAGATTTTTCAATTTTAAGAACAACAAAGAGTCCCATCCTTCACTTTGCCAATGCACCCTCTCTTTCAATATATCATTTTTTTTTTCTTTTTTTAGTTAAATCATATTAATTTTAGTTATTAAGAAGTTTAACTTATATGTTTTTACATTTCTAAATGATCTAACTAATACAAATAACATAAATCTAAAAAAAACCTCTTGCACCCAACGTGTCACAATTGCTTTTTCTTGGCAGTTGATGTGGCTATTGTGTGCACTCACTCTCAGCACTTAATCCAATTTTTTTATCATGTTGCCTATAGTTGGACAATGTATATTCAAGCCTCCGACCCCGATTTGAAATAAGATTTTAGAAAATGGGGTAGAGAGATTTTAGAAAAAGAGTTTTGGGAGCAAGAATGTGAGAGAGAGATGGAGAGCAGTATTATATAGCATATGCAATAAAAAAGGCAACAACAATGGCTTAAACATTATATAACTTTTCGGGTATGGAGAATTCGACAACTAGTTGCATCCCCTATAGTACATTCTGAGGCATTTCATTTCTACCAGACGTAGCCATGATTTCGCCGAAACATCATACCCTTAAAGAAAACAAGAAGGAAATAATACAACATGAAAGCAGTAAAAGAAAGCAGTAAAGTAGTACAAGGCATGGGTTTTGGCATGTAACGGGTATGTGGTCATGGGCAACATGATTTCGACAAGCATGACCATGACACTAACGCATGAATTGAAAGTCTAATTTATAACATGACCTTTAATATTAATAATACGTAATCCATGTTCTACACATTAGACCTTTTCAAAGTCTGGTCTAGAATATTCAAAAGTAGAACATATTAATTACAATTCAATTGATTAGGTAACGAATATGAACATAATTCTAAAAATATATTTGCATGCAAAACGTGATTTGAAAGATGAATTTATAATATGATATTTAATATTAATTATACATAACCCATATAATACTCAAAATGGATAGAATAATATTTCTGGTTGATTTTTCATTTTCATGATCTTTTCAAAGTCTCTTATATATATTCTTTATATGGGAGAGGAAACGTTTAGAATTCAACTATGGTTGAAATTTAGAATTAAAAATAAATATTAAATCATGGTTGTAGTTACTTAATTAATTTAAAAAAAATGGATTTCCTCACAATAATTTGACGTGACATCTTTCTCTTCTTTGATTATATTAATTTCGTTGCAATTACTTAGATTTTAATTAAAAAGTTAAACCTCACGAATTTTTCGTTTAGGAATATATGTTTTGGATAAAAAATTAATTGTATAAAAAACATTCTCTTTCTGTTTACACTAATCCATGAAGCTAGTATATGATCAGTTACGGAAAAAACAGCTATACGTCAAGAAGGAGAGATGTGACTTTGCAAGAATATGCATCACCTTCCTCGAGAATGTCACCAGGTGTGGAGAAATCAAAATGGATAGCTATAAGATAAATGCAATCCACTATTTGAGAGTCCCCACTTCAATGACTGAACAATCCTTTTTGGGATTAGAAAACGTTGAAGGGTTTTCACGATAATCTGCCCCATTAACAGAACTTTTGAACAAAAACCAATCTTGGTGTGGTCAAACGAGTGTCAAAAGGCCTTCAAAGATCTAAAGGCAACCATGACGGGGGGTCTTGTCCTTGGTTTGGTAGACATCTCTAAGCCTTTCGAAGTATTGATGGATGCATTTGACTTTGTCCTTGGGGGTGTCCTTTTCGAGGAACGCCACCGTATCGCTTATGAAATCAAAAAGCTCAATAATGCGGAATGAAAATACACTTTCTCCGGAAAAGAAATGTTTGCGGTCGTCTATTGCCTTGGAGTCTGAAGACAATATCTCTTGGGATCCAACTTCGTAGTGAGAACAGAGAACAGTGTCATTTGTCACTTCTTCGATCAATCGAAGCTGACGTCATAGCAAGCTTGGTAGCAACATCATTAAATGAGTTCGACTTGAAGTTCGAGCATAAAATAGGAAAGAGAAACCAAGCAGCTAACACGTTGGGTCGAAAGGGCGAACATGCGGCTCTAAAAATACTCTTTCTCCGGAAAAGAAATGTTTGCCGTCGTCTATTGCCTTGGAATCTGAAGGCAATATCTCTTGGGATCCAACTTCGTAGTGAGAACAGACAACAGTGTCATTTGTCACTTCTTCGATCAATCGTAGCTGACGTCATAGCAAGCTTGGTAGCAACGTCAAGTTAGACTTGTGGGTCGATGCGATGCGCAACATCATAAGGGAGCATTAAACATTCCAAGTCAAAGGGAAAGATCTGAACTCTACCGTGATCGATCCTTCAACCTATATGAACACGAGCTTCGAACCAATGCCCTTTAGGACTAGTACTTAAAACTAGAACCTTAGATCAACTCAGCCATCTTCACTATCTTTTTATATTTTATTTTGTAACAACTCAAGCCCGCTGCTAGCAGATATTGACCGCTTAAGCCTGTTACGTATTGCCGTCAACCTCACGATTTTAAAAATACTTCTTGGAAATGAGGAGTTTTATTGGATTCCTAGGCCAATTAGGTGGCTTAATTCGGGCTTCTAGCTCCAGGTTACTCTATTCTAACTCCATGAAGATCTTTAGTCTGGGAGCACTAGGCTCTAGACCCTCTGACCATTGCTCACGATCCTAACATGCTCAGGGTACTAGAGGCATCCTGATCTTAGTCATGGTCTAGCCAACCTAACTCTAACACCCTAGCTCTATGTAGATAAACATGCTCCACAGGGAGAACATATAGTCAAATACCTGGAGCTAACAAATACTATATCATGCACAAAACCTGGAGCTAACAATACTGTATAAACATGAGTACGTTTGGATTCCGTCCCTCGAAGTTGTTTCAAGTATCGCCGATAGTTGTTTCCTATTAGAACGTTCATCTCGTTTCGTTAATAACTCAAATTTCTTATTGCCTTAAACAATATAAATTTTAGCTTTGGGATGGTCGAGACAGTGGAATTTGATGAAAAACCCTATATCGAGCCAAGAACCCACATTCTGAGCAGTCAAAACCGTCGAAGCTGAGCTGAATCGACTTAGTTGCGTAACTCGAAGGAGCCATTGATTGTAGACGCGACACGTATCGCTAGTGGGAGGTGACACGTGCAGGTAGCCATTTTTTCCTTCCTCTCTGTTTTCACTCTTTTCTCTCTTGCAGGTTGATATGTGAGGAGCGTGTGAAGGTTTTGACGTGTCGTGGTCGTCAGGGGAAAGCGTGTACAAGGACAAATCTGTACATATAGTAAACTATCTTAATTGTAGTATTGTATTTTTTTTGTACTCTCTGTAATTTATCATTTAGAAGTCATCAATATAAACTTCTAGCGGTCATGGAGTTACCATATCAATTTTGCCACATATATTTCTCTTTTCATTTTCTCTCTCTTGTTTTTGGTGTTATTGATCTAGATGAGTGTCTAAGTTGTTGATTCTAACAACTAGTATCCAATGAAAAATCAAAGAAACAAAAGGACAAATCTGGAGATGATAATAATTTTTGAAATTTAATCGAATATATTAGGGACGCTCTAATCCTTTGTGTCAACAACCGGGTTGAATCTTAAATTTTGAATTTGGATGCATATTTTCACTCGTCTTCCATGAAGAAATTATTTCAAAATTTCATTTTCTAAAGAAGAATCTAATCTCTATTGGTTAGATGGATAGCACAAATTATATAGCAAAGTTAAAAAGTTGGTAGAAGATTGTGAAGAGTACTATGGTTGTAGCACATGACATAATAATATGAAACAATATACACCATTGTTGGTCGTATAAACATGGCTTGTGACTCAGAGTACTTTAGTTCAAGTCTATGTCACAATAGACTAGAGCATATAACGTTAAAGAATAAAGATATATGTTGCGAAAGGAGTTTTAGAGGATAAATGAGTCAGTTCCACAAAAGTTGTCATCAAATAAAATGAAGTACGATTGGAAATGGCCTATATAGGTGTTGAGCATCTCTAATTCCATCCGTTGGTGGATCCAAAAAATAGGATGGATGACCCAAGAAAACGTATGACAAGTCACAAACTTAGGAATTAGAATTTCAAGTCATATTGAATTTCTTAGACTTAGGTTAGAATAAGTTGTTATGCACTTCATGTTTTAAATTTATTTCATTATCATTTTCAATTTCACTTCTAAATTACTTTTCGAACACGTAAGACCATGGCGGTGTTTTCGACGATGAAGTATGTTTATGTTGAAAGTTTATTGTTTAAACGATGATGTTTTAAGAGTTATATTCCGCATATGAACTTAGATTAAGATGATAGTAGCAACTTTAGGTAGCTGAAATCTAGGGTCCTTACATATGTTCTTGTGATTTTTCTAAACATTTTGTTCCTTGACCTCATTTTAAATTTCTGTCTCTAAAGCTCTCAATAAAATTCCACAATTTAAAATTTTAAAAGAAAAGGGGAGAGAGTTAATTATTGCCGGGGCTAGAGTGTGATACAATGTACAACTACGGAAACACAAAACGATTGGATATTTCATTCACTTCGGTGTATTTTCTTACTCTCAATACTACTGGTTATTTTTTACAATACAAATATTTGTATAAGATAACATACACAATGTATTTTCTCAATTGTGAATACACAAACCACCACAAATAATTCATATCCAAAATATTTAACCTTTTAACCCTTTCAAAGTCAAAGTTTTGACCTTTTTACTGCCCAAACAGAAAGCTGCACCACCAAAAGAAGAAAGGGAATTATAATACAACAAAGAAAAATCTCTCCCACCGTTGCAAGCCAAATGTACCATGCAATTTTTAAAGCATCATATTTCCTATATGAGACATTTACCAACTAAACTCCCACCAAGTAGTTTTGTGATAAGGAGGCAATGGCATGCACATGGTTACCGTTAACATCCATGCACAAATCCTATTTTTCAAATGCAATCGACCTATGATGAACATAATCGCACATATTGATGCAAAGAATGAGATAGAATTTGTAACCAAGTAACCAGTGTAAGAATTTCCTTAGTCTGAAGTTGGGTAGGCCATTACTGCAGTTCCTGCTATCAATGTTTTCAAAGTATTGCTACTATGAAACGAACGATGAATAGTGCTATTGGAGTTGAAAGGAATGTCTTCTTGCCAGACCCCACCGGCAGGGTTGATTGCGCCTTGAAAAGCCACTGTTGCAATCACCGTTGCCAACAACATCATTGTGCCTTGCACTTCTTGAAACCAATCACCTTTGTATTCAAGGTTCTTCATCCACAAACTTCTTATAAACTTTTTGAGTGTTAGTGATAACGATGGCTTTTTATCGCATTGTTCTTCAGTTCTGCTTGGTGATCCCTTCTCATTTGAGGCAGCACAGTTGTTTGTATGTTTGTTCCCATTTTTTTTTTCCCGGGATAGACAATAAATATTGTACTATCTGCATAATTTGAATTCAATTTGTTTATATCATAATAGTGTTGAAGATTGTTGGGAAGGAGTCCCACATTGGATAATTTAGGAAATGGTCGTGGGTTGATAAGCAAGGAACACATCTCCATTGGTATGAGGTCTTTTGTGGAAGCCCAAAGCAAAGCCATTGGAACTTATGCTCAAAGTGGATAATATCATACAAATGTGGATATCCATGATTCCTAACATGGTATCAGAGTCATGCCCTTAACCTAGTCATGTCAATAGAAGGAGTCGAGCCTCGATTCGACTCGATTATAAGAACATACCTCAATTCAATTCAACCAACCAATTCAATTATAAGAACATACCTCAATTCGTTTTAACATCATAGAAAAATCCAAAATGGTATTTTCATTCTCATTAGGAATCCATAATCTTGTGGATCTTCATTGGATCTTCAGTCATTGTGATCAACAACTTAAGAGCTTCCAAATGGTTGTGATTTACGCATAAATGAATAACAGTTGGATGATATCAATTTGCCCATTAATCACTGCATGGTGGAGAGGAATCAACCCATTCAAATCGTGAACCATGCAAGTGCTTGTGTTCTTCTCTAGCAAAGCTTGAACAATCTCAATCGTTCCATTTTCTGAAGCCAAGTGTGGAGGTGTCCTTTGCACGACATCAACTTTCCCAGCAAGTTCAGGATTGAGATCTAAAAGAAATCGAGTGAATTCAAGATGGCAATGCAAAATTGACACATGCAATGGACTCTCAGCGTTGGAAGAGGAGATTAGAACTCTTTGAATGATATTTGAGTCGCCTCGAATTAGTGTCTTCAAGCTTTGAATGGACTCAATCTTTGATGCTTCATAGAGCTTTCTTTTACTTTCTTCAATAGAGGAAATGGCTAATCTAAGCTCGTTGTCTTCTCCATTTGCCTCCAATGCTGATTCTCTACCTTACTCCCAAATGGGGTTTTCACATAGAATTTATAAGCCAACATAAAAAAAAAAAAAAAAAAAAAAAAAAAAAAAAAAAAAAAAAAAACTATATTTTATTTATATGATTTTGTTGATTATTATTTTTTTTTTTTTAATGGATGACGAAAGGCTTCCAAGTTAGAATTGACCTTTGAAAATAATCATTATTTATACTTTCACTTCAGAGTGACAGCCAAGTGTAACCATCCTAATTTCCCTCGACACCCAAGTGTAACCATCCTAATTTAAATGGATAGGAAGCAAACCCAAGGAAGCTTGTTTGTTCAATTATTAATAGAAGTTATATCATTATTTATTTCACTTAATTTTATGGTTATAATTAAAAAGGAAAAGTGATGTTATATAGTAAGTATTTATAAATAATAGGTGTTCGGTTAAAGTCCTATAGTAAACTGAAACCATGTATATAGTCTTTGGGTAGTGCTTTCATAATATACATATCTAAAGTCATGATACAAATTTTTTAGCTAATATTCCTTCTTGAATTTTCTCTCTCCTATTTGTTTGTATTCATCTTGATCAAGTGTGTACGTTGTTGTGCAATCTTAACAATTGGCATCAGAGCTAGGCGAGATTCACCACGATCAGAGCTAGGCGTTGTTGTGCGTTGTTGTAGATGCCTTCTTTCTTTTCACAAAAGAACTCTAGATATTCTTTTAACATATCTCATGCAATAGACTCTAGAATAACAATACGAGAGAAATTCTACTTCTTAGCTGCCTTCTCCTATTAAGTTCAGTTTTTACCATAAGTTCTATTTTGAAGATTGTATCTTCTTATTTATCCATAATTTTCCTTTTGTAGATCCATTCATATCGTATGAGTTTAATTTCATCAAGAACATCTACATATTCTTGGATTTTATTACTTCAACTTATTATGCCATTGTCATCATCCCTAATAACTATTTTGAGGTAATAAGCCTTGAACTTGGTCACAATTAGGATTTCAATAGGATTGAGTCATCTCGTAACTTTTCCACTAAGTATATTTATCCTCTTTGAATTTGTTTCCGCATATATGTTTGACAATTCCAATTGTTGAAATGTTGTAAACTAAGTTTATGTTCCATAATCCTAAAATTGTCACATAAACAATTTTGAAGTGAGTCATATACCTCGTGCAATCTCTATTACATATCTTAACAAAAGTCTGGTAATGACATATAACATATATCTGTATCTATATATATTTTTTGGAATATATTCTTGCTTTCTCCTTTTACATCACAATTTTACAAAATGGTCCTCATGCTTAGAACTGGATTTCAATTCCACTTCCTATCCACTAATTTTAGTATACAAGGTTCTTAAACTTTATGATTTGCCAGTAGTAGACATATAACATTATGATTTGTCCATAATGTCTTGATAGATTCACCTCAATGGAATTCAACTTTAGTCATTTTTTTTTTTTTTTTTACTTCTTTTTTTTAAATTAGACTAAGTTGCCTTCGATAAAAATACTTATATATTGAATAATAATCAATCAGATTGATAACATATTCACAATATTCTATGTCTTTTATATTCATTAGATCACTTGAGAATGTATAACCCTAAAGTGCTCTTTGGTCTTGTAGCCTTATATAATAAAATTCTAATGACTATCTTGCATGAAAAAACAACATCTATAAACTTGTTTAGAGATTTTCCTTTTTACTAAAAGAAAATAATTTATGTTTTTATTCTTAATTCCATGATCATACATATCTCAATAATTTTATAATCTAGTAAATGTTAACGATGTCCTAAACGTATTTTCAAATAATTTTGAAAATATAAACTTTAATATTACAAAGTAATTCATAGTATATGAACTACTTAGAAATTAAGCTTCAGAAATTGAATTTCTCTTATGGTTACTAAAAACACCATATTCAACATTAAATAATCATTTTTATTTTATGAGATCTTAACGTCTCCTACTATATCAACTGTCATTGATTTCCTAATGCCAATATATAGAATCTGTTCTATGTCATCAAATATTTCCAAGAATTACATATAAAAGGTGATGAAGAATAAATCTTACGTTAACTGTCCAGGTAGTGTCATTTATTCTCTACCAAAAATCGAGTAAATCAAATTTACTTTCTTTTATCTTTTGTTTCATAGTGTCATTTAAAAAAATTCGAGCTGACCTAACAAATTAGTAATTATTTTCTATCATAGCTTGGGTCCTAATTTTTCTTATATTTGGTAACACTTAGTTTTGGATCATTTAGATAACTATCTAAATTTAGGTTTTATTGACTTAAATATCTCATATGTTTTTGTCATTTTCTTATCTTAGTCTTGATATCCAACATATTAACTAAAAGATATAAATGAAGATTTTTCGTTACCTTTTATTCATCACTCATGTGCTCTTCAAACAAAGATATGAACAAAGTTATGTTTTCCTTATTGTAAATACACACAACACCACAAATAATCCATATCCAAAATACAAGATGAAACACACAACATAACCTAGTTTTTGCGTAGCCCTCGATCTTTATTGAGTTGTGGTTGAAGTCATTGCATCTTTCTCAAAGTCAACGATTTGACCTTTTTGTAGCCCAAACGAAAAGCTTCACCACCAAAATAAGGAAAGGAATTATAATGCAACAAATAAAAACCACTCCCCCCATTACTAACCAAATGTACCATGCTATTACAAATGTTACTCTTAAAGTACGAGAGTGGCTAAATGAGACATTTAGCAGCCCAACAGCCAGTAAGTAACTATATGATAAGGATGCAATGGCAATGCACATGGTTACGGTTAATAACCATGAACAAATCCTATTTTTCAAAGGCAATCGACCTATAATGAACATAATCACACATATTGATGCAAAGAATGAGATAGAATTTGTAATCAAATAAGGAACGTAATAATCTTCTTGGCCTGAAGCTGGGTAAGCCATTATTGCAGTTCCTGCTATGAAAGTTTTTAAAGTATTGTTACAATGTAACGAACGATGAATATTGCTATTGGAGTTGTAAGGAATGTCTTGTTGCCAAACACCTCCAGGAGGGTTGATTGCACCTTGAAAAGCCACGGTTGCAATCACTGTTGCCACCAACATCATTGTGCCTTGCACTTCTTGAAGCCAATCACCTTTGTATTCAAGGTTCTTCGTCCACAAACTTCTCAAGAGCTTTTTGAGTGTTGTTGATGTTGATGACCCTTTATTGCATTGTTCTTCAATTCTACTTGGCGATTCCTTCTCATTTGTGGCATCGGAGTTGTTTACAATGTTTGTTCCAGTTTTTATTCCTTGGATAGACAAGAAATATTGTACTATCTGCACAATTTGAATTCAATTTTTTTTATATCAAGATAGTGTGAAGGATTGTTGGGAGGGGGCCCAACATTGGCTAATTTAGGGAATAATCTAAGGTGTATGATTAAGGAATACATGTTCATTCGTATGAGGCCTACATCTCCATTCGTATGAGGCCTTTTAGGGAAGCCCAAAGAAAAGCCACCATAGCTTATGCTCAAAGTGGACAATATCATATCACTATGGAGATCCATGATTCCTAACATAGTCATGTCAATAGAATCCTCAAATGTCAAACGAAAGAAGTTGGGAGCCTCAAAGGTGTAGTCAAAAGTGACTCAAGTTTCGAACAAATAGTGTACTTTGTTCGAGGGTTCTATAGGCCTTAAGTGAATCTCTATATTGTACTTCGTTCGAGAGGAGGATTGTGGGAGGGAGACCTATTTGATACCTATTTAAGCTCTGAAATAATAATTTTTCAGTTTTTTTAAATAATCAAATAAGAAATTAAATTTTCTTTAACCAGCTATAATTCAATTATAATAACATACCTCACTTCCTCTTAACATCATAGACAAATCCAAAATAGTATTTTCATTCTCATCGCCTTCGTTGAGGAACCCATAATTTTGTGGATCTTCAATCATTGTGATCAACAACTTAAGAGCTTCCAAACGATTGTGTTTTATGCATAAGTGAAGAACACTTTGACCATTGTGAAGCTTAACCCAAGGAGATCTTGGCCTTGCAATGATCAACCGTTGCATGATATCAATTCTTCCATTAATCACTGCATGGTGAAGAGGAATCAACCCATTCAAATCACGAACCATGCAAGTGCTTGTGTTCTTCTCCAGCAAAGCTTGAACAATCTCGACCGTTCCATTTTCAGAAGCTAAGTGGAGAGGTGTCCTTTGCATGTCATCAACTTCCCCCGCAAGTTTAGGCACGAGATTCAAAAGAAATCGACTGAATTCAAGGTGGTGATGCAAAACTGAGACATGCAATGGACTCTCAACGTTGGATGAAGAGATTAGAACTCTTTGAATGATATTTGGGTCGCCTCGAATTAGTGTCTTCAAGCTTGGAATGGACCCAATCTTTGATGCTTCATAGAGCTTTCTTTTACTTTCTTCAAAAGAAGAAATGGCTAATCTATGTTCGTTATTTTCTCCATTTGCCTCCATTATTGTTTCTCTAACTTACTTCCAATTAGAGTTTTCACATAGAATTTATAAGCCAACATTAAAAATACTATATTTTATTTATATGATTTTGTTGATTTTTTATTTATTTATTTTTAATAGACGTTAGAGACTCTCAACTAAAGTTGACCTTTTGAATTTAAAAAATAGTCTAATTATTGCCCTCAATTCCAAGAAGAAAAAAATCATTATTTATACTTTCATTGGAGAGTGACACCAAAGTGTCACCATCCTAGTTTAAGTTGATGGGAAGCAAACCCAAGGAAACTTATTTGTTGAATCATGGATAGAAGTATATATCATTATTTATTTCAGTTAATTTTATTGGGATGCTATGGTTTATCATTGATAAGGAGAAGCTTATTTGTTGAATCATGGATAGAAGTATATATCATTATTTATTTCAGTTAATTTTATTGGGATGCTATGGTTTCTCATTGATAAGGATAATGCTTCTCGTGATTTGATTAAGTTAAATTATACCACACTTCTTGAATTTAGAGATGGAACAGTTTCATTTTTACCCTTATATTTATTTTAAAATAGTTTTGAGGCAACCTTTTCGATGTAATTAAAAAGGAAGGTGATGTTATATAGTAAATATTTATATATAGGTGTTATATGAGTTAAAGTTATATAGTAAACTAAAATCATATTATAACTCTTGGGTAGTGCATATCTAAAGTCATCAAATTCTTTAGCCAATATTCTTCCTTGCATTCTCTCTCTCCTATTTCTTTGGGTTCATCTTGATCGAGTGTATCCGTTGTTGTGCAATCCTAACAACTGGTATTAGAGCTAGGTGAGATTCACCACGGTTTGAGAGATGGAAAGTTTGGAGATTGCAATTGAGAAGTTTGATGGTTCCAATTTCGGTTTCTAGATGAGGCAAATTGAAGATTATCTGTACCAAAAAGATTTTAACGAACCCTTGTTGGTGGTGAAGCCAGATACCATGGCCACGGACCAATGTAAGCTCTAGGATTGTTAGGCCCTAAGGTTGATCTGGTTGACGTTGTCCAGAAACGTGGCGTTCAACATCATTAAGGAGAAGACAATGTCAGATCTGTTGAAGACGATGTCGAATATGTATGAACAACCGTTGGCTATGAACATGGTGTATTTGATGCGGAGATTGTTCAATCTACAAATGTCTGAAGGTGGATCTGTTGTTGATCATATAAATGAGTACAACATGATTGTAAGTCAATTGAGTTATGTGGAAATTAAAATTGACGATGAAATTGAAGCACTGATTTTAATGTCAACTTTACCCGAGTCGTGGGATACTGTTGTTATCGCGACCAGCAGTTCCCGAGGATCTGAGAAATTGAAGTTCGATGAAATCTGAGATGTAGTTCACGACGAAAGTATTCGCAGACAAGAAATTGAGGATTCTTCTCATAGTGCACTCAGCATTGACCAAAGGAAAAGAAGTAGATCAAAGGGCCCAAACAAAGGTGGATCAAAATCAAAGAACCTTGAAAATTTTCCAAACAGACCAAACGTGACGTGTTGGAGTTTTGGAGAAAAATATCACTTTCGGACAGATTGTACAAGACTAAAGAGGAAGTAGAATCACAAATCGAAGGATGATAATAATTCTATAAATATAGCAGAAGATATTCGGGATATTATAATCCTCAGCGTGAACAGTCTGATTGAATCCTAAATTTTGGATTCAGGAGCATCTTTTAATTCATCTCCAAATAAAGAGTTGTTTCGAAATTTCAAGTCTTGAAATTTTGAGAAGGTGTATCTTGTCAACAACAAAAATTTGGTGATTGAAGGAAAATAGGATGAAAGCATACAAGCTCGAGTAGAAAATTAGTGGGCATTAAAGGATATCAGAAATATTCCTGGTCTAAAAAAGAATATGATCTCTATTGGTCTGTTGGATAGCACAGGTTATGCAGCCAAGTTTGGAAACAGCTCATGGAAGGTGAAGGGTGTCATGGTGGTAGCACGTTACACAAAATCTGGAACCCTATACACCACTGCAGGATGTATAAACATGGCTACTGTTGTTGAAAGTGCTTCCAATTCAAGTCTATGTAACAATAGATTTGGACATATGAACGTTAAAGGAATGAAGATGCTGACTGTGAAAGGAGTTTTAGAAGACCTAAAATTTGTTCATATGAATCTTTATGAGAGCTTCGTTATGGGCAAACAAAAACGAGTTAGCTTCACAAAGGCTGTTAGAGAACCAAAGAAAGTACGATTGGAAAGGGTCTATACAGACATTTGGGGACCATCTTCAGTTTCATCACTTGGTGAATCAAAGTTCTACATCACCTTCAAGATGTTGTAAGCTGAAGTTGAAAATCAGACCAGTTTGAATATCAAATGCTTGAGGTCTGTCTTTTTTGTCAAGATATATTATTCGACGTCTAAAAAATTAGGTGGTGACTTCTAATATCATGCGTAATTTCTATGGTTTACCTTTTTTCCAAGTTTTCTAACATATTATAAGGTCCAAGCTTTTTTTTTTTTTTTTTTTAATTTCTTTATTTAAACCCTACCAACATGTGAGCAAGAGCCACTTTTTTTAAGAGCTTTAGAAAATGAACAACAAAGGGAACACAAAACCGTTGAATATTTCGTCACTTTGGGTATTTTCTTTCTACTTTTGCTTGTCTCAACACTCCTCGTTATTTTACTCCACAAACATTTAAATAAAATAACATACACAAAATCTGTTTTCCTCATTGTGAATACACAAACCACCACCACAAATAATCCATATCCAAAATACAATTTCAAACATGCAACATAACTTTGTTTTTGTAGCCCTCAATCTTTATCTTAGTTATGGTTGAAGCCATTGCATCTGTCTCAAAGTCAAAGATTTGACTTTTTTACGGACCAAACGAGAAGCTTCGTCACAAAAGTAAGGAAAGGAATTACAATACAACAAAGACAAACCACTCCCAACATCGCTAACAAGGTATGCCATGCGGTTAGAAATGTTACTCTTGAAGCATAAGAATTCCTAAATGAGGCATTTAGCAGCCAAACTCCCAATAAATAACTATGTGATAAGGATGCATCTCCCAAAAAATAACTATGTGATAAGGATGCAATGGTAATGCACATGGTTACTGTTAATAACCATACACAAATCTTATTTTTCAAAGGCAATCGACCTATAGAACACAATCACACATATTGATGTAAAGAATGAGACAGAATTCGTAATCAAGTATGCAGTGTAATAGTTTTCTTGGCACGAAGCTAGGTAGGCCATTACTGCAGTTCCTGCCATGAAAGTTTTCAAAGTATTGGGACTGTGAAACGAACGATGAATAGTGCTATTGGAGTTGTAAGGAATATCTTCTTGCCAAACACCACCGAGAGGTTGATTGCACCTTGAAAAGCCACTGTTGCAATAACCGTTACCACCAACATCATTGTACCTTGCACTTCTTGAAACCAATCACCTTTGTATTCAAGTTTCGTCTTCAACGAACTTTTCATTAAGTTTTTGGGCAGTGGTGATGTCGATAACCCATCATAACATGGTTCTTCAATTTTGTTTGGTGATCCCTTCTCATTTGATGATCCCTTCTCATTTGATGTAGCACAAGTTAAGTTTTTTTTTTTAGTGTTTGTTCCTTGGATAGACAACAAATATTGTACAATCTGCAGTTTGATTGTGCATTCAATTTGTTTATATCATGATAAAACTTTTTAATACCTAATTTGTAAGCTAATAAATAGATCAGCTCTATCATCTTGACTATTCTTTTTGCCACAGCAACAAACCAATCCTAGCATATATTATCCACTTTGGCCCTAGCTAACAAATCACAATAGGTCATCCTTTTTTCTTACAGATTAAAGTGGCGTAGTGGAAGTGTGGTGGGCCATAACTCATAGGTTTGAGGATCGAAATTTTGCTCTAATAGAGAAGAAAATTTTTAAAAATTGAATAACTTGTAAATGTACAAACAAAATTAGTTGATACAAGATTCAATTGTTAAACCCGTGACTCCTCAACTTTACAGATTTCCCACCGCTACATTGCTCGTTACATATTCAAGCCTCATATTCTAAAACGTTGACCATTATACTTCTCCAATCATTGCATAATCTCACAATAAAGAATATAATGTTAAGAATGGGATTCAAACTCATGCCCCTTCGGAGGCCAACTCCGCCATCTTGACTTTTTTTTTTTTTTTTTTTTTTTTTGTATTATCTACAAATCACTGCTAACATATATTATACACTTTGGCCCGTTATGCATCGTCGTCAGTCTCGCCGTTTTAAAATGTGTCTTGGTCATGTTTAGGAGTTTGAAGAGGTTTATTGGATTCTAGGCCAACTAAGTTGCTTAACACGAATTGTTGGCTCCAAGTTACTCTATTCTGACTCCTCGATTCTTTCTTTAGTTTTGGAGTCATAAGGTCAAGACCCTCTTAATGTCGCAACGATCCTAAGGTGCTTAGTCTAGTGTAACCATCTTGACCTAAGTCATCGTATAACCAACTTAACTCTTATACCCTAGCTTTGTGTAGATAAACACAATAGCATGGTAGGCCCATAACCCGCAGGTCTTAGGATCGAAACTTGGCTTTGATAGAGGTGGAAGATTTTAAAATTAATTAAAGAGCATACAAATCAATGCTAGCATATATCATCCACTTTGGCCCCCCTTTAAGCATTGTCGTCGTCAGCCTCACAATTTAAAAATGTATCTTGGTCATGTCTAGGAGTTGAAGAGGTTTATTGGATTGGATTGGCTCAAAATGGAATCAACCTGGAGCACAGATTTCGGACCTATCTTGACAATTTTTTTTTTTTTTTTTTTTTTTTTTTTGTAAAATATACAAATTACTTCTAGCATATATAATCCACTTTGGCCCGTTATGCATCGTCGTCACCTTCACAGTTTTAAAATGCGTCTTGGTCATGTCTTGGAGTTGAAGAGGTTTATAGGATTCCTAGGCTAGCTAGGTTGCTTAGCACGAACTTTTGGTTCCAGGTTACTCTATTTTGACACCTTGACTCTTTCTTTAGTCCTGGAGTAATAGAGTCTATTTCCTCTTAACGTCGTCACGATCCTAAGGTGCTTAGTCTAGTGTATGCATCTTGACCTAAGTCATCGTATAACCAACCTAACTCTTACACCCCCAACTCTGTGTAGATAAACACGCTTGATAGGGAGAATACACTGTGAAACACTTGGAGCTAATACATACTGTATCGTGCACAATACAAGCAAACAAGCTCAACAGTAAGATCATATCCATAAATCACCCTGGAGCCCAAATCACAATAGCTCATCCTTCTTTCTAACAAATTTGAGTGGTGAGTGGAAGCGTGATGGGCCCATAACCCATAGGTCCCAGGATTGAAATTCGGCTGTGATAGGTTTTACAATGACATTTAAAATTTGAAAGGAAGAGCGTGTGATATGACTCCTAAGCTTTATAGATTGCCGCCCACCATCGATACTTTGCTTATTAAAAATGGGATTCAAACCCATGCCCTTTTAAAAAGCTTTTGGGTCCAGGTTACTCTATTCTGACTCCTTGACTCTATCTTTATTCCTGGAATGTCTAGGAGTTGAAGAGGTTTATTGGATTCCTAGGCCAGCTAGGTTGCTTAACATGAGCTTTTGGTTCCAAGTTACTCTATTTTAACTCCTCGACTCTTTTTTTAGTCCTCGAGTAATAGGGTCTATTTCCTCTTAACGTCGTCACGATCCTAAGGTGCTTAGTCTAGTGTACGCATCTTGACCTAAGTCATTATATAACAAACCTAACTCTTACATCCTAGCTCCGTGTAGATAAACACGCTAGATAGGTTGAACACACTATCAAACACCTAGAGCTAATACATACTTTATCATGCACAATACAAGCAAACAAGTTCAATGGGATGATAATATCATAAATCACCCTAGAGCATAGATTACAATAGCTCATCCTCTTTTCTAACAAATCAGAGTGTCGTAGCGGAAGCCTGGTGGGCCCATAACCCATAGAGAAGAAAGATAAAACTTGGCTTTAATAGAGAAGACCTATTTATCCGCCGCTCAACGGGAAAATAATATCTATAAATCACCCTGGAGCATAGATTACAATAGCTCATCCTTTTTTCTAACAAATTAGAGTGGTGTCATGGTGGGCCCGTAACCCAGGTCCTAGGACTGAAACCTAGCTCTAATGGAGAAGACAGGAGAAGACAAGACTTTAATATTGATAGATAAAACTCACTGCTAAATCACCTTAGAGCACAGATCACATGTGTGCAGATCACATATCATTGCTAAATCACCCTTTGCATCGGTATGTGTGTTGCTATTGCCTCCTTATCACATAGTTACATACACAGGGTTTGGCTTGTAAATGCCTCATTTAGGAATTCGTATGCTTTAGAATTAACGTTTACAATAGCATGATACATTTTGTTAGCAATGGTGGGAGTGGTTTCTCTTTGTTGTATTGTTATTCTCGTCATTCTTTTGGTGGTGAAGCTTCTAGTGTGGGCACTAAAAAGGTTGTATCTTTGGCTTTGTGGCATTTAGAGAGATCCGATCACTTCAATCACAACTTAAATAAAGATCAATGGCTATACAAAAAATAGGTTACGTTGTTTGTTTTATCTTATATTTTGGACATGGATTATTTGTGGTGGTGTGTGTATTCACTATAAGGAAAACATATTTTATGTATGTTATCTTATTTAAATGTTTGTGGTGTAAAATAACTCGAATGGGGGTTGCGACAAGTAAGAATTTTTTTTGGATCTTTGAGGCTTGCACGACCCAATTTTCGAGGCTTCGAGAAATCGGTTCGCGATGAAAAGAAGAATATGAAAATGAAAATAAAAACAAACAATTAACTGTAAAATTGTGCGCCATTTAATATGAAACAATAGATATTGTTCTAGTTATTTACAAATGGGGAGCGGGAGCAAGAAAACTAATACAAACGACAACCCAAAAGAAATACAAAATAACATTGACGCCCCGGGTCGACACCCCTCTATGATAGTACAACTCTCTAGCACCTCTCCACCTTGATTGGTACCTAAAAGAGAAAGGGGAAAATGGATGAGTATAAAACACTTAGTAAGGAATCTACATGTAAGCTCTCATCGGATCCTTAACCTAATATGTATCCACGGGCTTCTCGTAGGGTTCTAATAAGTTTGCCACTAGTTCAGGTATTCCCTGAATGTTACATCACACCACAGTGGTGTCTACAATGAGCAAATCTATTTGGGTAGTCCCTCGTCTCCTCTTAGAGTAAGTTTCCTCCACACAGAGTAGTAGCTCCTCAATATACTACTATGTAGTATCTCGTTTACTCTCAAGCGGGTTGTTTTAAACACAATAGTATATCCTTTTTCAACTACCTGTGTAGTCCCTTGTCCTCTCTCAAGGTGGGTTATCATACAATCAATAGTGATTTCTCATGTTATGTACTTATGTAGTCCCTCGTCCCTCTCCATATGGGTTATCGTATATATAGTAGCAATTTCTCATGTCACCCATTTATGTAGTCCCTTGTCCTCTCTTAGGTGGGTTATCATACATACAGTGGTAGCTCCTTATATCATCTACTCACGTAGTGCCTCTTCCCCTATCAAGGTAGGTTATGCTCTACATCTGATAGTGGGTCTTTGGGTCGCTATTTATATAGTCCTTCATTCCTTATCAGAGCATGTTATATCCTACACATAGTGACTTCCCAAATAGTTTCGCTCGCATTACTTTCAATCTTATGTGTTCTCATAGTTCACCTTATTGTCGTGGAGATATATTAGGATATAGGGCATCTAGGTGGATTAGGTCACAACAAACATTTTTAGGTCGCTCGGGGTTACTTTCTCGTGGCTAAGCCAAATCTCGAGGTACACCTAGGTCTCTAATTGCTACTCAGGATCCGTGGGTGGTCAGTGTATTGAAAATATATTGACCTAAGGTGTTGCATAACCACCCTTGTTCTACTGTTGTACTCACTCTTATTCATGCATGCTATACTAGGGAGATATTCAATCGATCACCTAATGCATAGAAATCATGATCTCAACGTCCATGGTGATTTACTAAGGGGATAATCCTACTGATCAAGTAAGCATAGGTAATTCATATATACATTTACCTGAATCTAGCATACAATTTAATCATACAAATCAAACATGCTCAACGGGAGATAACGTCCATCTAGCACCTAGAGCACATATCACAATTTTCCAATCCTTCATTCTAGTGCACTAGAAAGCATTTAATAGACATGCATTCTCGTAAAAGGGCATTTCTGTAATTTTTCTTTACAAACATGCACACCTATTCATATTTTCTCATTTAAATTCTAAACATGCATATTCCAATGACCTAAGTTAAGATAACCTCGCATGCTAGCACGTCCAAGCGTTTCCTACATGTATTACTTGGCTATAATTTTGTGTCGCTACTACTTGGATGAAACTGCTCTCCCTAGCTTGAGTTTCTACATGTTGGAGGGTCTAAATTTCGTGAAATCTCAATGGTGGTTCTAAACCAAATTCAATTAGGATCAATATCAAAGTTGAGACGAAAACCAATCAAACAGAGGTTGAACGCATAAAAAAGACATTGCACAAGAAACTCACGCGCCTCACGCGCAGGTGTCACATGCCGGAATGGGTAGAAAAGATGTGCCTCAAGGACGCCACGTGTTAGCAGCTGATTGGCAGGCTAGGGTCAGACAGCGAGCGATCCCATTCTGCGACAAACGAATTTTCCTTGGTTTTTCCTCAGTTGACACATGTCGCACTCGAGCCAGGTAAGGTCGTCAAATGCAGGTGCGGCTCGTGGGTTGATCAAGCGAGTCAGGTATGTAGTTAGGTTGGCTTGTGGGTTGGACTGTTATGCATCACCTTTGTGCCCAGCTGCATTGCTCCACCCGCAATGTACCACGTGTCGACTTGTGTGCCAGTCGGGACTCTCCATGTATTGAGCAACACACGTCCTACCTTGTTTCGCTTGCACAATCACGATTTCCAGATTCTGATGAGTTTTCTAACTTTTTTATATTTTTATATTTTTTCCTAAAAAATTTATCAATATTTGATTTCTTCCCGAAGTTCTAGAGTTATATTCCATCTACATGAAGATATTTTTCTTGAAATTTTAAATCAAATATACTTAAAGTTATTCAAGATCAAAGTTGCCTAAAATCAACTTTCTTACCGTTCTTGGAGGCGTCCCAAAACTCCTACTTCCAACGTGGTTGGACTTCGAATTCCTTCACAAAAAGTGTGGGAAATTACTTCAAGATGGACATACTAAAATGACAGAGACAATTTCCTTAATATGCACACGAATTTGGAGAAGAATTTAGACCTAAAACCCATAGAACTCATATTTGTTCTTTCTAGGTTCTTGGCTAAATCGAACAAATCTAGCACCCCAAATGTAGCCCTCTGCCTGCTGTGAGTTGACTGTGAAGGACTATAATCAAGTCAGCCTCCTCTCGCCTAAGTCGAACAAATCTTTTTTTTTCTTTTTTTTTTTTTTTTTCTTTTTTCTTCATGTGATTAGTTGAGGGCCTCCTCAAACCCTTAAAAAATAGTATGACTGGCAGCAGATATTGTTTGTTGGCACACCGTCAAGTGTCTGGCTCTGATATCATTTATAGTAGCTCAAACCCACTACCATCAGATATTGTCTGCTTTGACACATTACGTATAGCCGTTAGTCTCACGGTTTTAAAATGTGTTTGCTAGGAAGAGGTTTCCACACCTGGTAAAAAATGTTTCATTCCCCTGTTCAACTGACATGAGATCTCACATAAAAATACTATTTATTAGAGATTAATACAATCTACATAGTTAGATTATATGATCTTCACCCTCACACCCTCACAATTGTTCAAATATATAAGTTTTTTTTTTTCTTTTTTTTAGTTAAATGATATTCATTTTAGTTATTAAGAAGTTTAAATTATATGTTTTTACATTTATAAAGGATTTAACTAATAAAAAGAACATAAATGGAAAAAAGCCACTTCACTCAACTTGTCACAATTGCCTTTTCTTGGCTGCAGATTTGGCGAATATGCGGCACTCACTCTCCGCACGGAGTGAATCAAGCCAACTTCAGATCACGTTGCCTATAGTTGGACAACGTATATTCAAGACTCGGGTCCTGATTTAAAAATAAGATTTTAGAAAACGGGGAAGAGAGGTTTTGGAAAAAGAGTTTTGAAAGCAAGAATGAGAGAGAGATTGAGAGTAGTATTATATAGCTTGTAAGCAAAAACACAACAACAACGGTTTAAACCGTATATAACTTTTCAGATATGCAGAATTTTACAACTAGTCATATCCCCTATAGTACATTTTGAAGCATTTCATGTCTACCAGACGTAGCCATGATTTCGCCGAAACGTCATACACTTAAAGAAAACAAGAAGGAAATAATACAGGATGAAAGTAGTAAAAGATAGCAGTAAAATAGTACAAGGCAAGGGTTTCGGCGTGTAACAGGCATGCCATCATAGGCAACATGCCTTGGACAAGCAAGACTGTGACACAACGCGTCGATTGAAAGTCTAATTTATAACATGGCCTTTAATATTAGTAATACATAATCAATGTTCTACACAAAATGGATAAAATAATGCTACGAAACATTCTCTCATTGAATTTCTTATTTTCTTAGACCTTTTCAAAGTCTAGTCTAGATTTTAAATATTCCAAAGTAGAACATATTAATTACAATTCAATTGATTATGCAACGAATATGAACATAATTATAAAAATATACTTGCATGCAAAACGTGATTTGGAAGATTAATTTATAATATGATATTTAATATTAATTATACATAACCCATATAATACTCAAAATGGATAGAATAATGTTGAGAAAAATGATTTCTTGTTGATTTTTTCATTTTCATCATCTTTTCAAAGTCTCTTATATGTATTGTTTATGTGGGAGAGGAAACATTTAGAATTAAATCAGGGTTGAAATTTAGAATTAAAAATAAATATTAAACCATGATTGTAGTTAGTTAGTTAATTAATTAATTAATTTTTTAAAAATTGATTTCTGTCACATCTTTCTCTTCTTTGATCATATTAATTTAGTTGCAATTACTTAGATTTTAATTAAAAATTAAACCATACAAACATTATCTCTCTATTTACCTCAATCGAGAAAGCTAGTATTTGATAAGTTACGAAAGAATTAGCTATAAGTCAAGAAGAAGATATGTGACTTCGCACGAACATGCATCACTTTCCTTGGGCACATCATCAAGTGTTGAGAAATCAAAATGGATAGTGATAAGATTAATGCTATCCAGGATTGGAGAGTCCCCACTTTAGTGACTGAACGATCATTTTCAGGATTAGCAAACTACTATAGGTAGTTCGTTGGTTTTCACAATAATCCGCCCCATTAATAGAACTTTTGAACAAAAACCAATCTTGGTTGTGGTCAAACGAGTGTCAAAAGAACTTCAAAGATCTAAAGACAACCATGACGAGGGGTCTTGTCCTTAGTTTGGCAGACGTCTCTAAGCCTTTTGAAGTATTGATGGATGCATCTGACTTTGTCCTTGGGGGTGTCCTTTTCAAGGAACGCCACCGTATCGATGAAGCAAGAAGCTCAATAATGCGGAAAGGAAATACACTCTCTCAAGCAAGAATTATTAAATGAGTTCGACTTCAAGTTCGAACATAAATAGGAAAGAGTAACCAAGCGGCCGACACGTTGAGTCGAAAGGGCGAACATGTGGCCCAGAGAATGCTAGCCCACATTCAGTCAAGTAAGATTAGTGGGTTGATGCGCAACATCAGAAGGGAACACCTATAACAAAGCTATTGTTGATCCTAGCCAACAGGGTTAGAAAAGTCAGAAGACTTGTACGGAGCATTCAAGAATTCCAAGTCCAATGGAAAAATATTCCTATAGATGAAATTAGTTGGGATTTGAACTCTGACGCGATCCACATTGAAGATTTCAAACATAGACGGTTGACAAGGACGTCAACCATTTAGGTGGGGGAGGATGTCATTGTCATGATTGTCTAGGACGTGTTTCCCATAGCCGCATGCCCATGACATGCCAAGCACTTTATCTTCTTTTATGTTGTATTGTTTTACTATTGTATTTTTCTATTTGTATTATCCGATGAAATCATGTCAAGTTTTCTAGAACCTATTTCTTAGAAGGAAAGGGTCTGTATAACATATGGCGAGTAAAAATGTCATATGATACAAGTCAAACCTCCAAAAAAAACATCATTATCGAATCTCACAATAAAAAAAATCTCACGTTAAGAATGGGATTTGAACCCATGCCCTTTCAAAATAGTACCTAAAACTAGCGCCTTAGACCAGCTCGACCATCTTTTTAAATTTTATTTTATAACAACTCAAGCCCGCCGCTAGCAGATATTGTCCGCTTGGGCTTGTTACGTATTGTTGTCAACTTCACGATTTTAAAAAAACATCTTGGTCACATCTAGTTGATGAGGAGGTCTATTGGATTCCTAGGCCAGTTAGGTTGCTTAATTCCGTCTTCTAGCTCCAGGTTACTCTATTCTGACTCCACGAAGATCTTTAGTCTAGGAGACCTAGGGTCTAGACCCTCTAACCGTTGCTCACGATTCTAACGTGCTCAGGCTACTAGAGGCATCCTGATCTTAGTCATGGTCTAGCCAACCTAACTCTAACACCTAGCTCTGTGTAGATAAACATACTCCACAGGGAGAACACATAGTCAAATACCTGGAGCTAACAAATACTATATCATCCACAATACCGGGAGCTAACAAATATTGTATAAACATGAGTTCATTTGAATTTCGTCCTTCAAAGTTTCTCCAAGTATCGCCGCTAGTTGTTTCCTATTAGAAAGTTCATCTCGTTTCGTTAATAACTCAAATTTCTTATTGCCTTAAACAATATAAATTTTAGCTTTGGGATGGTTCGAGACAGTGGAATTTGATGAAAACCCTTATATCGAGCCAAGAACCCACATTCTAAGCAGTCAGAACTGCCGAAGCCAAGCCGAGCCGAATGAATTCATTTGCGTAAGTCGAAGGATCCATTGATTGTAGAAGCGACACGTTTCGCAAGTGGGAGGTGACACATGTGCAGGTAGCCATTTTTTCCTTCCTCTCTATTTTCACTCTTTTCTCTCTTGCAGGTTGATATGTGAGGAGCGTGTGAAGGTTTTGACGTGTCGTGGGCATCAGGGGAAAGCGTGTACAAGGAGGGTGTGAGAATTCCGGCGCCTCACTGGAATTCTCCTGCCTTTTCTGGAAACCGAGTTTTTTTTTTTTTTGTGATCTTTACGGTAAATAACTAAATAACTATGTAGAGTAAATAACTTCACAGTAAACTAAACCATATATATTCTTTTTTGGTATTCTTCTTAAATTGTAATTATTGAATTTTTTGTACTCTCTGTAATTGATCATATTAGAAGTCATCAATATAAACTTCCAGCGGTCGTGGAGTTACAATCTCAATTTTGCCACATATATTTCTCTTTTCATTTTCTCTCTTGTTTTTCGTGTTATTCATCTAGATCGAGTGTACAAGTGGTTGATTCTAACAACTAGTATCCAATGAAAAATCAAAGAAACATAAATGACAAATCCGAAGAGGATAATATTTTTGAGAATTTAGATGAAGATATTAGGGATACTCTAATCCTTTGTTATGCATTTCATGTTTAAAATTTATTTCATTATAGTTTTCAATTTTACTTCTGAATTACTTTTTGAACACGTAAAACCATAGCAATGTTTCAACGATAAAGTATGTTTATGGTGAAAGTTTATGGTTTAAATGATCATGTTTTAAGAGTTATATTCTGCCTATGAACTTAGATTAAGATGATAGTAGCAACTTTATGCAACTGTAGGGTCCTTACCTATTTATCTTGAGTTCTTGTGATTTTTCTAAACATTTTGTTCCTTGACCTCATCTTAAAATTCGTCCCTATAACTCTCAATAAAATTCCACAATTTAAAATTTTAAAATAAAAGGGGAGAGAGTTAATTATTGCCCGAGCCAGAGTGTGACACAATGTACAACTAAGGAAACACAAAACGGTTGGATATTTCATTCACTTCAATGTATTTTCTTGCTCTCAACACTTCGGGCTATTTTTTACAACACAAACATTTGAATAAGATAACATACACAATGTATTTTCCCAATTGTGAATACACAAACCACCACAAATAATCCATATCCAAAATATTTAACCTTTTAACCCTCTCAAAGTCAAAATTTTGACCTTTTTACTGCCCAAACGAGAAGCTTCACCACTAAAAGAAGGAAGGGAATTATAATACAACAAAGAAAAACCGCTCCCACCGTTGCAAGCGAAATGTACCATGCAATTTTTAAAGCATCAGATTTTCTATATGAGACATTTACCATCCAAACTCCCAGCAAGTAGCTTTGTGATAAGGAGGCAATGGCAATGCACATGGTTACCGTTAACATCCATGCACAAATCCTATTTTTCAAAGGCAATCGACCTATGATGAACATAATCACACATATTGATGCAAAGAATGAGATAGAATTTGTAACCAAGTAACCAGTGTATGAATTTCCTTGGTCTGAAGTTGGGTAGGCCATTACGGCGGTTCCTGCTATAAATGTTTTCAAAGTATTGCTACTATGAAACAAACGATGAATAGTGCTATTGGAGTTGAAAGGAATGTCTTCTTGCCAAACACCGCCGGGAGGGTTGATTGCACCTTGAAAAGCCACTGTTGCAATCACCGTTGCAACCAGCATCATTGTGCCTTGCACATCTTGAAACCAATCACCTTTGTATTCAAGGTTCTTCATCCATAAACTTCTTATAAACTTTCTGAATGTAAGTGATATCGATAGCTTTTTATCGCATTGTTCTTGAGTTCTACTTGGTGATTCCTTCTCATTTGAGGTAGCGAGGTTCTTTGCCGTATTTGTTCCAGTTTTTATTCCCGGAATAGACAATAAATATTGTACTATCTGCACAATTTAAATTCAATTTGTTTATATCATGATAGTGTTGAGGATTGTTGGGAGGGAGTCCCACATGGGCTAATTCAGGGAAGAATCGTGGGTTTATGATTAAGGAATACATCTCCGTTGGTATGAGGCCTTTGGGGGAAGCCCAAAGCAAAGCCACGAGAGCCTATGCTCAAAGTGGACAATATCATACAATTGTGGAGATCCTTGATTCCTAACATGGTATCAAAGCCATGACCTTAATCTAGCCATGTCAATAGAATCCTCAAATGTCGAACAAAGAAGTTACCCTCGAAGGTGTAGTCAAAAGTAACTCAAGTGTTGAGAACAAATGGTGTAGTTTGTTCGAGGACTCTAGAGAAGGAATCGAACCTCGATTAACGGGAGGTAGTTTGAGGGCTCTATAGAATTGTTAGGAGAGAGACCTATTTGATACCTATGTAAACTCTGGATAATAATTTTCAGTTTCATGAGATAATCAAATAAGAACTTAGTATTTCTTCAACCAACCAATTCATTTATAAGAACATACCTCAATTCGTCTTAATATCATAGAAAAATCTAAAATGGTATTTTCATTCTCATCGCCTTGGTTGAGGAATCCATAGTCTTGGGGATCTTTAATCATTGTGATAAAAAACTTAAGAGCTTCCAAGTGGTTGTGTTTTACGCATAAATGAAGAACAGTTTGACCATTGTGAAGCTTAATCCAAGGAGATCTTGACCTCGCAATGATCAACCGTTGCATGATATCAATTCTTCCATTGATCACGGCATGGTGGAGAGGAATCCACCCATTCAAATCACGTACCATGCAAGTGCTTGTGTTCTTCTCCAGCAAAGCTTGAACAATCTCAACCGTTCCATTTTCTGAAGCCAAGTGTAGAGGTGTCCTTTGCAGGTCATCAACTTCTCCCGCAAGTTCAGGCACGAGATTCAAAAGAAATCGAGTGAATTCAAGGTGGTGATGCAAAACTGAGACATGCAATGGACTCTCAGCGTTGGAAGAGGAGATTAGAACTCTTTGTATGATATTTGGGTCACCTCGAATTAGTGTCTTCAAGCTTTGAATGGACCCAATCTTTGAAGCTTCATAGAGCTTTCTTTTTACTTTCTTCAAAAGAGGAAATGGCTAATCTAAGTTGGTTGTTTTCTCCATTTGCCTCCATTATTGTTTCTCTAACTTACTTCCAATTGGGTTTTTCACATAGAATTTATAAGCCAACATTAAAAATACTATATTTTATTTATATGATTTTGTTGATTATTTATTTATTTTTAATAGATGGTGAGGCTCTCAACTATAAATAAGTTGACCTTTTGAATTTAAAAAATAGTCTAATTATTGTCCTCAATTCCAAGAAGAAAAAAATCATTATTTATACTTTCACTCGAGAGTGACACCAAAGTGTCACCATCCTAGTTTAAGTGGATGTGAAGCAAACGGAAGGAAGCTTATTTGTTGAATCATGGATAGAAGTATATATCATTAATTATTTCACATAATTTTATTGGGATGTTATCGTTTCTCATCGATAAGGATAATAACTCTCGTGGTTTGATTAAGTTAAATTATATCACACACTTGTTAGATTTAGAGATAGAACCGTCTCATTTTTACCCTTATATTTATTTCAAAATAGTTTTCAGTCAACCTTTTCTTTGTAATTAAAAAGGAAAGTGATGTTATATAGTAAATATTTATATCTAATAGGTGTTATATGAGTTAATGTTATATAGTAAACTAAAACCATATTATAACTCTTGGGTAGTGCATATCTAATGTCATCAATACAAATTCTTTAGCCAATATTCCTCCATGCATTTTCTCTCTCCTATTTTTTTTTTTAGGTTCATCTTGATCGAGTGTGTTCGTTGTTGTGCAATCCTAACAATTGGTATCAGAGCTAGGTGAGATTCACCACGATTTGAGAGATGGAAAGTTCAAAGATTGCAATTGAGAAGTTTGATGGATCCAATTTCGGTTTCCGGAAGATGCAAATTGAAGATTATCAGTACCAAAAAGATTTTAACGAACCCTTGTTGGAGGTGAAGCCAGATACCATGACCACGGAGCAATGGAAGCTCTAGGATCGTTAGGCCCTAGGGTTGATCTGGTTGACGCTATCAAGAAACGTAGCGTTCAACATCATTAAGGAGAAGACAATGTCAGATCTGTTGAAGACGATGTGAAGTATGTATGAAAAATCGTTGGCTATGAACATGGTGTATTTGATGCGGAGATTGTTCAATCTACAAATGTCTGAAAGTGGATCTGTTGCTGATCATATAAATGAGTACAACATGATTGTAAGTCAATTGAGTTATGTGGAAATTAATATTGAGGATGAAATTGAAACACTGATTCTGATGTCAACTTTACCCGAGTCGTGGGATACTGTTGTTATCGTGACCAATAGTTCCCGAGGATCTGAGAAACTGAAGTTCGATGAAATCTGAGATGTAGTTCACAACGAAAGTATTCGCAAACAAGAAATTGAGGATTCTTCTCATAGTGCACTCAGCATTGACCAAAGGGAAAGAAGTAGATCAAAGGGCCCAAACAAAGGTTGATCAAAATCAAAGAACCTTGAAAATTTTCGAAACAGACCAAACGTGATGTGTTGGAGTTTTGGAGAAAAAGATCACTTTCGGACCGATTGTACAAGACTAAAGAGGAAGCAGAATCACAAATCCAAGAATGATAATAATTCTATAAATTCAGCAAAAGATATTGGGGATATTATAATCCTCAGCGTGAACAGTCCGATTGAATCCTAAATTTTTTATTCCGGAGCATCTTTTAATTCATCTCCAAATAAAGAGTTGTTTCGAAATTTCAATTCTTGAAATTTTGAGAAGGTGTATCTTGTCGACAACAAAAATTTGGTGATTGAAGAAAAATGGGATGAAAGCATACAAACTCCAGTAGAAAATTAGTGGGCATTAAAGGATGTCAGATATATTCTTGGTCTCAAAAAGAATATGATCTCTATTGGTCAGTTGGACAGCACAGGTTATGCAACCAAGTTTGGAAACAACTCATGGAAGGTGAAGGGTGTCATGGTGGTAGCATGTTACACAAAATTTGGAACCCTATACACCACTGCAGGATGTATAAACATGACTGCCGTTGTTGAAAGTGCTTCCAATTCAAGTCTATAACACAATAGATTTGGACATATGAGCGTCAAAGGAATGAAGATGCTGACTGTGAAAGAAGTTTTAGAAGACCTAAAATTTGTTCATATGGGTCTTTATGAGAGCTTCGTTATGGACAAACAAAAACGAGTTAGCTTCACAAAGGCTGTTAGAGAACCAAAGAAAGTATGATTGAAAATGGTCTATACAGACATTTGGGGACCATCACCAGTTTCACACTCGGTGAATAGGTATGAGTTTATTTCCTGAAACACAAGTCAGATGTGTTTGCCACCTTAAGGATGTGGTAAGCTGAAGTTGAAAATCAGACTAGCTTGAATATCAAATGCTTGAGGTCTGTCTTTTTTGTCAAGATATATTATTCGAAGTCTAAAAAATCAGATCGTGACTTCTAATATCATGCGTAATTTCTATGGTTTACCTTTTTTCCAAGTTTTCTAACATATTATAAGGTCCGTACTCTTTTCTTTTTTTTTTTTAATTTTTTTATTTAAACCCTACCAACATGTGGGCAAGAGCCACTTTTTTTTAAACCCTACCCTCAATCTTTATCTGAGTTGTGGTTGAAGTCATTGCATCTCTCTCAAAGTCAAAGATTTGACTTTTTTACGGACTAAACGAGAAGGTTCGCCACAAAAGTAAGGAAAGGAATTACAATACAACAAAGACAAACCACTCCAAGCATAAGAATTCCTAAATGAGGCATTTAGCAGCCAAACTCCCAATAAATAACTATGTGATAAGGATGCAATGGCAATGCACATGGTTACTGTTAATAACCATACACAAATCCTATTTTTTAAAGGCAATCGACCTATAATGAACATAATCACACATATTGATGCAAGAATGAGACAGAATTTGTAATCAAGCAAGTAGTGTAATAGTTTTCTTGGTATGAAGCTGGGTAGGCCATTACTGCAGTTCCTGCCATGAAAGTTCTCAAAGTATTGCTACTGTGAAACGAACTATGAAAAGTGCTATTGGAGTTGTAAGGAATATCTTCTTGCCAAACACCGCCGGGAGGGTTGATTGCACCTTGAAAAGCCACTGTTGTATTAATCGTTGCCACCAACACCATTGTACCTTGCACTTCATGAAACCAATTACCTTTGTATTCAAGTTTCGTTTTCAACGAACTTTTCGTTGAGTTTTGGGGCAGTGGTGATGTCGATAACCCATCATAACATGGTTCTTCAATTTCGTTTGGCGATCCCTTCTCATTTGATGTAGCACAAGGTTTTTTGTAGTGTTTGTTCCCTGGATAGACAATAAATATTGTATAATCTGCACAATTTGAATTCAATTTGTTTATATCATAATAAAACTTTTTAATACCTAATTTGTAAGCTAATAAATAGACCAGCTCGATCATCTTGACTATTCTTTTTGTAACAGCTACAAACCACTGCTAGCATATATTGTCCACTTTGGCTCGTGATGCTTCCTCGTCAGCCTCATGGTTTTAAAATGTGTCTTGGTCATGTCAAGGAGTTGAAGAGGTTTATTGGATTCCTAGACCAACTATGTTGCTTAACACGAGCTTTTGGCTCCAGATTACTCTATTCTAACTACTCGACTCTTTCTTTAGTCTTAGAGTAATAGGGTCTAGACCCTCTTAATGTCACCACGATCCTAAGGTGCTTAGTCTAGTGTACGCATCTTGACCTAAGTCATCGCATAACCAACCTAACTCTTATACCCTAGCTTTGTGTAGATAAACACGCTAGATAGGGAGAACACTCTGTCAAACACCTGCAGCTAACACATACTGTATCATGCACAATATATGCAAACAAGCTCAATGGGAAGATAATATACATAAATAAATCTGGAGCACAAATCACAATAGGTCATCCTTTTTTCTCACAGATTAGGGTGGTGTAGTGGAAGTGTGGTGGACTCATAACTCACAGGTTTGAGGATCGAAACTTTGCCCTAATAAAAAAGAAGAGGTTTAAAATTTGAATAACTTGTAAATGTACAAACAAAATTAGTTGATACAAGATTCAATTCTTAATCCCATGACTCCTATACTTTACAGATTGCCCACCACTACATTGCTCATTACATATTCAAGCCTCACATTTTCTGATTCCTTGACTCTTTCTTTAAATTTGGAGTCATAAGGTCAAGCCCCTCTTAATGTCGATCCTAAGGTGCTTAGTCTAGTGTAAGCATCTTGACTTAAGTCATCGTATAACCAACATAACTCTTATACCCTAGTTTTTTTTGTAGATAAACATGCTAGATAGGGAGAACACACAGTCAAACACCTGCAGCTAACACATACTGTATCATGCACAATACATGCAAACAAGCTCAATATGAAGATAATATCTATAAATAAACCTCGAGAACAGATAACAATAGCTAATCTTGTTTTCTAACAAATTAGAGTGGCGCAGCGGAAGTATGGTGGGCTCTGATAGAGGAGAAAGATTTTAAAATTAATTGAAGTACATACAAATTAATGCTAACATATATTATCTACTTTGGCCCGTTATGCATCGTCGTCGTCAGCGTCGTCGTCAGCGTCACAGTTTTAAAATGTGTCTTGGTCATGTCATGTCTAGGAGTTGAAGAGGTTTATTGGATTGGATCGGGCTCGAATGGAAGATAATATCCATAAATCAACCTTGACTTCAAAATTTATAAACAAAACAATTTTACAAGTTCCTTATCAAAATTTTATATTTTAAGAGCATGTAAATATAAATTAATTCATACAAGATTCTTAATCCATGACTCCGAAGCTTAAGGAATGGTTGTCCACCACTAGTTAAGTATGCTAGCCTCACATTTTAAAACGTTGACCATTTTACCTCCCCATTCAATGCCGAGTCTCACTATAAAAAATATCAGGTCTATAATGGGATTCAAACCCAAGCCTTTTCGGAACAGTACCTGAAACTGGAAACTTAGACTAGCTTTGTAATCTTGACTATTTTTTTATTTGTAACATATACAAATTACTTCTAGCATATATAATCCACTTTGGCCCGTTATGCATCGTCGTCACCTTCACGGTTTTAAAATGCATCTTGGTCATGTCTTGGAGTTGAAGAGGTTTATAGGATTCCTAGGCTAGCTAGGTTGCTTAACACAAGCTTTTGGTTCCAGGTTACTCTATTTTGACACCTTGACTCTTTCTTTAGTCCTGGAGTAATAGAGTCTATTTCCTCTTAACGTCGCCACGATCCTAAGGTGCTTAGTCTAGTGTATGCATCTTGACCTAAGTCATCGTATAACCAACCTAACTCTTACACCCCCAACTTTGTGTAGATAAACACGCTAGATAGGTTGAACACACTGTCAACCACCTGGAGCTAAAACATACTTTATCATGCACAATACAAGCAAACAAGCTCAACTGGAAGATAGTATCCATAAATCACCCTAGAGCATAGATCACAATAGCTCATCCTCTTTTCTAACAAATCAGAGTGGCGCAGCAGAAGCGTGGTGGGCCCATAACTCGTTATGCAACACAAGGAGCATAAGGATCATTAACTCTCAAACAAGTACCTTAGACCTGCTCGGCATATTTATTCACTTTGGCCCGTTATAGGTTTATTGCATTCCTAGCTACACGAGCTTTTGATTCCAGGTTACTCTATTTTGACTCCTCAACTCTTTCTTTAGTTCACTCTATTTCGTCATAAATCACCTTGGAGCACAGATCACAATAGCTCATCCTCCTTTCTATCAAATTAGAGTGGCAGCGGAAGCGTGGTGGGCCCATAACCCACAGGTCCCAGGATCGAAACCTGGCTCTAATAGAGAAGAAAGACTAAAAAGTGATACATATTGCCATTTGTTGCAACACAAGGAGCATAAGGATCATGAACTCTCAAACAATGTACTTTAGACCTACTCGGCCTATTTATTCACTTTCGCCCGTTATAGGTTTATTGCATTCCTAGCTACACGAGTTTTTGACTCCCCAACTCTTTCTTTAGTTCACTCTATTTCGTCATAAATCACCCTGGAGCACAGATCACAATAGCTCATCCTCCTTTCTAACAAATCAGAGTGGCGCAGCGGAAGCGTGGTGGGCCCATAACCCACAGGTCCCAGGATCGAAACCTGGCTCTGATAGAGAAGAAAGACTAAAAAATGATACATATTGACAGTCCTTGCAAAACAAGGATCATTAACTCTCAAACAAGTCCTTTAGACTTGCTTGGCCTATTTATTCGCTTTGGCCCGTTATGGGTTTATTGCATTCATAGCTACACGAGCTTTTGATTCCAGGTTACTCTAACCTAGCTCTAATGCAGAAGACAAGACATTAATATTGATAGATAAAACAGTTTTAGGTACTGATGCATCGTCGTCAGTCTCACGGTTTTAAATGCAACTTGATCATGTCTAGGAGTTGAAGAGGTTTATTGGATTCCTAGGCCAGCTAGGTTGCTTCACACAAGATTTTGGCTCCAGGTCACTCTATTCTGACTCTTCGTCTCTTTCTTTAGTTTTGGACTCATAGGGTCTAGACCCTCTTAATGTCGCCACGATCCTAAGGTGTTTAGTCTAGTGTACGCATCTTGACCTAAGTCATCGTATAACCAACCTAACTCTTACACCCTAGCTCTGTGCAAATAAACAAGCTAGATAGGGAGAACACACTGTCAAACACCAGGAGCTAACACATACTGTATCATGCACAATACAAGCAAACAAGCTCAACGGCAAGATAACATCCTTAAATCACCCTGGAGCACAGATCGCAATAGCTCATCCTCCTTTCTAACAAATTAGAGTGTCGCAGCGGAAGCGTGGTGGGCTTATAACCCACATGTCCCTAGATTGAAACCTGGCTCTAATACCGAAGAAAGACTTCAAAATTGATAGACAAAATTTGACACTTCAAAATTGATAGACAAAATTTGACTACTATCTTTTTCAAAAGACATCTATCTGAAAATATATATTATATTAGATAGGGCGGCGTTCCCAACCCCTTTTATCTAACGGAATAAAAATGTTCCCCACCCCTTCCCCTATTTCTAGTCTAAATTGAAATGCTTCACTGACGCTAAAATAGACATCATTACTTGTCATCCACCTTAACTAGGATGGTGATATTTTGTTTTCACTTTCGAATCATAAGTGTAAATAATCCATCTCAAAGTAAGATAGATATTCAATAATGGAGGCAACTCATCAACAACTCGCACAATCTTCCAATATTGCAAACGGAGAAAGCAACGAACTTGGATTAGCCATGTCCTCTATCAAAGAAAGCAAACGATTGCTCTATGAAGCATCATAGATCGAGTCCATTCAAAGCTTAAAGACACTAATTCAAAGCGACCCAAATATCATTCAAAGAGTTCTAATCTGCTCTTACAACATTGAGACTCCATTGCACGTCTCGGTTTTGCATCGCCACTTTGAACTCACTCGATTTCTTTTAAATCTCATGCCTGAACTTGCTGGAGAAGTTGATGCCCTGCAAAGGAAACCTCTCCACTTAGCTTCTAAAAATGGAACGATCGAGATTGTTCAACCTTTGCTGGAGAAGAACACAAGCACTTGCATGGTTTGTGATTTGAATGGATTGATTCCTCTCCACCATGCATTGATTAATAGAAGAATTGATATCATGCCACTATTGATCAATGCGAGCCCACAATCTTTTTGGATGAAGCTTCACAATGGTTAAACTATTCTTCATTTATGCGTAAAACACAACCGCTTGGACGCTCTTAAGTTGTTGATCATAATGATTGAAGATCCACGTAATTATGGGTTTCTGATCGAACGCGATGTGAATGAAAATACCATTTTTTATTTTTCTATGATGTTAAGAGATATTGAGGGTATGTTATCATAAAAATTTATATATAATTTTGTTATTAACTTTCTATTAATATATATATTTTTTTTTTAACTTTTTTTTTTTTTTTTTTGCATTCATTTTCATATTTCTAATTTTGAGCCAAACTTTAAAAAAAAATGAAAAAAATTAAAACTACTTTCATTAGTTTTTATTTAAATCTTTTGGTTGAATTTTGAATATATATAAACAAGTAAATAACATAAGAAAAAAAAAAAAGAAAAAAAGCATAAAATTTAATGTGTTTTTAAAAAATTAATTTTTTTTCTCATAATTTTTAATGATTTTTTATTTTTCTAAAAGAAAAAAATCTTATTCGTGCAGATAGTAAGATATTTGTTGTCTATCCCGGGAATAAAAACCGGAAAAAAAATACTATGAATAATGAAGAACAATGGAATGACATAAGAAGTTTGTGGAGGAAGAACCTTGAATACAAAGGTGATTAGCTTCAAGAAGTGCAAGGTACAATGATGTTGGTAGCAACTGTGATCACAACCGTGGTTTTTCAAGGTGCAATCAACCCTCCTAGCGGTGTTTGACAACAAGACATTCCTTTCAACTCGAATATCACTATTCATCATTCTTTTCATAGTAGCAATACTTTGAAAACATTCATAGCGGGCATTGCAGTAATGGCCTACCCAACTTCATGCCAAGGAAATTATTACACCGCTTATTTGGTTACAAATTCTATCTCATTCTTTGCATCGGTATGTGTGATTATGTTTATTATAGGTCGATTGCCTTTGAAAAAATAGGATTTGTTCGTGGTTATTAACAGTAACCATGTGTGTTGCTATTGCCTCCTTATCACATAGTTACATACTCGGAGTTTGGCTCGTAAATGCCTCATTTAGGAATTCGTATGCTTTAGAATTAACGTTTACAATAGCATGGTACATTTTGTTAGCAAAGGTGGGAGTGGTTTCTCTTCGTTGTATTGTTATTCATTTCCTTCTTTTGGTGGTGAAGCTTCTCGTGTGGGCAGTAAAAAGGTTGTATCTTTGGCTTTGTGGCATTTAGAGAGATCCGATCACTTCAACCACAACTTAAATAAAGATCGATGGCTATACAAAAATTAGGTTAAGTTGTTTGTTTTATCTTACATTTTGGACATGGATTATTTGTCGTGGTGTGTTTATTCACTATGAGGAAAACGTATTTTATGTATGTTATCTTATTTAAATGTATGTGGTGTAAAATAACTCGAATGGGGTTTGCGATAAGTAAGAATTTTATTTGGATCTTTGAGGCGAGCACGACCCAATTTTTGAGGCTTCGAGTAATCAGATAGCGATGAAAAGAAGAAAATGAAAATGAATAAAATAAAACAAACAATTAACTGTAAAATTGTGCGCGATTTAATATGAAACATTAGATATTGTTCTAGTTATTACAAATGGAGAATGGGCGCAAGAAAACCAATACAAACAACAACCCAAAAGAAATACAAAATAATATTGACGCCCCGGGTCGACACCCCTCTATGATAGTGCAACTCTCTAGCACCTCTCCACCTTGATTGGTACCTAAAAAAGAAAGGAGAAAATGGGTGAGTATAAAACACTTAGTAAGCAGTCTACCTGTAAGCTCTCATCGGATCCTTAACCTAATATGTATCCACGGGCTTGTCGTAGGGTTCTAAGAAGTTTGCCACTAGTTCAGGTATTCCCTGAATGTTACATCACACCACAATGGCGTCTACCATGAGCTAATCTATTTGTTTAGTCCCTTGTCTCCTCTTAGAGTAAGTTTCCTCCACACAGAATAGTAGCTCCATAATATACTACTATGTAGTATCTCATCTACTCTCAGGCAGGTTGTTCTACATACAATAATATATCCTCAATCAACTACCTATGTAGTCCCTCATCCACTCTCAAGCTAGGTTTCCATACACTCGATAGTGATTTCTCATGTTATCTACTTATATAGTCCCTCGTCCCTCTCTAGGTAGGTTATCGTACATACAATAGCAATTCATAAAGTCACCCACTTATGTAGTCCCTTGTCCTCTCTCAGGTGGGTAATCATACATACAGTGGTAGCTCCTTATATCATCTACTCTCGTAGTACCTCGTCCCCTATCAAGGCCGATTATGCTCTACAACTAATAGTGCGTCTTCAGGTTATTAGGGCATGTTATATTCTACATATAGTGACTCTCCAAATAGTTTCGTTCGCGTTACTATCAGTCTTATGTGTTCTCCTAGTTCACCTTGGTGCCCAATGGATATATTAGGTCCTAGGACGTCTAGGTGGATTAGGTCACAACAAACATTTTCAAGTCGCTCGAAGGTAGCATCTCGTGGCTAAGCCAAATCTTGAGGTACACCTAGGTCTCTAATTGCCACTCACGATCCTACAGTGGTCAATGTACTGAAAATGTATTAACCTAAGATGTTGCATAACCACTCTTGTTCTACTGCTCTCCTGACTCTGATTCATGCACCTAGGTTCTACTGCTCTATTGATCACCTAGTGCATAGAAATCATGATCTAAACGTCCATGTCGTTTACTAAGGGGATAATCCTATCGATCAAGTAAGCATAGGTAATTCATACATACATTTACCTGAATCTAGCATACAATTTAATCCTATAGCTCAAACATGCTCTAACACGTGGAGCACAGATCCCAAAATTTTTGGTCCTTCATTCTGGTGCACCAGAAAGCATTTAATAGACATGCATTCTCATAAAGGGCATTTATGTAATTTTTCTTCACAAACATGCACACCTATTCAGATTTTGCTCATTTAAATTCTAAAGATGCATATTCTAACCACCTAAGTTAAGATAAGCTGCATGCTAGAAGGTCTAGTCCTAATGATTCCTACCTGTATTACTTGGCTACAATTTAATTAGGATTAGTATAAAAGTTTGGACAAAAATCAATCGAACAGAGGTTGAACAAATAAAAAAAGACATTGCACAAGCAACTCACGCGCCTCACGCCCGGGTGTCACATGCCTGCAGGGGCTGAGAAGATGTGCCTCAAGGACGCCACGTGTAAGCGGCTGATTGGTAGGCTCGAATCAGACAGTGAGCGATTGAATCCTGCGGCAAATGAATTTTCCTTGGTTTTTCCTCTGTTGACACATGGGTCGATCAAGCGAGTCAAGTATGCAGTACAAGTTGGCTTGCTACGCATCACCTCTTCGTCCAGCATCATTGCTCCACCCGCAATGTACCACGTGTCGACTTGTGTGTCAGCCGGGACTCTCCAAGTATTGAGCGACACACGTCCTACCTTGTTTCGCTTGCACAATCACGATTTCAAGGTTCTGATGAGTTTTTTAACTTTTTAAATTTTTATATCTTTTCCTAAACAATCTATCAATATTTGATTTCTTCCCGAAGTTCTAGAGTTATATTCCATTACATGAAGATATTTTTCTTGAAATTTTTAATCAAATATACGCAAAGTTATTCAAGATCAAAGTTGCCTAAAATCAACTTTCTTACCGTTCTTGGAGGCATCCCAAAACTCCTACTTCCAACGTGATTGGACTTCAAATTCCTTCGCAATAAGTGTGCGAAATTACTTCAAGATGACATACTAAAATTACAGAGGCAATTTCCTTAATATGCACACGAATTTTGAGAAGAATTTAGACCTAAAAACTCATACAACTCATATTTGTTCTTTCTAGGTTGGTGGCGAAATCGAACAAATCTAGCACCCCTAGCCTACTTTGAGTTTATTGTGAAGGACTCTAATCAAGTCAGCCTCCTCTCGCCTAATTGAACAATTTTTTTTTTTTTCCTTTTGTTTTTGCATGTGATTAGTCTAGGGCCTCCTCAAACTCTTAAAAAATAGTATGACTGGCAGCCGATATTGTCCGTTGGCAAACCGTCGAGTGTCTGGCTCTGATACCATTTATAGTAGCTCAAACCCACTGCCATCAGATATAGTCTGCTTTGGCACATTACGTATACCCGTTAGTCTCGTGGTTTTAAAATGTGTCTGCAAGGAAGAGGTTTCCACCTTGTAAAAAATGTTTCATTCCCCTATTCAACCGACATGAGATCTCACATAAAAATACTATTTATTAGACATTAATACAATCTACAGAGTTAGATTATATGATCTTCACCCTCACAATTGTTCAAATATGTAAGTTTTTTTTTTTCTTTTTTAGTTAAATGATGTTCATTTTAGTTATTAAGAAGTTTAAATTAAATGTTTTTACACTTATAAAGGATTTAACTAATAAAAAGAACATAAATCTAAAAAAGCCACTTGCACTCAACTTATCACAATTGCCTTTTCTTGGCAGCACATTTGGCGATTGTGCGGCACTCACTCTCAACACTGAGTGAATCAAGCCAACTTCGGATCATGTTGCCTACAGTTGGGCAACGTATATTCAAGCCTCGGGTCCTGATTTAAAAATAAAATTTTAGAAAACAGGGGAGAGAGGTTTTGAAAAAAGAGTTTTGAAAGCAAGAATGAGAGAGATTGAAAGTAGTATTATATAGCATGTAAGCAAAAAGACAACAACAACCGTTTAACCCGTATATAACTTTTCAGATATGCAGAATTTTACAACTAGACATATTCCCCTATAGTACATTTTGAGGCATTTCATGTTTACCACGAGTAGCGATGATTTCGCCAAAACGTCTACTCTTAAAGAAACAAGAAGGAAATAATACAACATGAAAGCAGTAAAAGATAGCGGTAAACTAGTACAAGGCAAGGGTTTCGGTGTGTAACGGGCATGCGGTCATAGGCAACATGTCTTAGACAAGCAAGACCGTGACACAACGCGTAGATTGAAAGTCTAATTTATAACATAACCTTTAATATTAATAATACATAATCAATGTTCTACACAAAATGGATAAAATAATGCTACGAAAGATTCTTTTGTTGAATTTCTTATTTTCTTAGACCTTTTCAAAGTCTAGTCTAGATTTTAAATATTCCAAAGTAGAACATATTAATTACAATTCAATTGATTATGCAACGAATATGAACATAATTATAAAAATATACTTGCATGCAAAACGTGATTTGGAAGATTAATTTATAATATGATATTTAATATTAATTATACATAACCCATATAATACTCAAAATGGATAGAATAATGTACAGAAAAATGATTTCTGGTTGGTTTTTCATTTTCATGATCTTTTCAAAGTCTCTTATATGTATTGTTTACGTGGGAGAGGAAACGTTTAGAATTAAACCATGGTTGAAATTTAGAATTAAAAATAAATATTAAACTAGAGTTGTAATTAGTTAGTTAATTAATTGGCACGAACATGCATCACTTCTTCGAACATGCATCACTTTCCTTGGGCGCGTCATCAAGTGTTGAGACATCAAAATGGATAGCGATAAGATTAATGCTATCCAGGATTAGAGAGTCCCCACTTTAGTGACCGAACGATCCTTTTTGGGATTAGCAAACTAATATAGGTAGTTCGTTGAAGGGTTTTCACAATAATCCGCCCCATTAACAGAACTTTTGAACAAAAACCAATCTTGGTTGTGGTCAAAAGAGTGTCAAAAGAACTTCAAAGATCTAAAGACAACCATGACGAGGGATCTTGTCCTTGGTTTGGCAGACGTCTCTAAGCCTTTTGAAGTATTGATCGATTCATCTGACTTTGTCCTTGGGGGTGTCCTTTTTGAGGAACGCCATTGTATCGCCTATGAAAGCAAGAAGCTCAATAATGCGGAAAGGAAATACACTTTCTCCAGAAAAGAAATGTTTGTAGGCAATATATCTTGGGATCCAACTTCGTAGTGAGGACAAACAACAGTGTCATTTGCCACTTCTTCGATCAATCAAAGTTGATGTCATAGCAAGAATTATTAAATGAGTTCGAGTTCAAGTTCGAACATAAAATAGGAAAGAGTAACTAAGTGGCCGATGCATTGAGTCGAAAGGGCGAACATGTAGCCCAGAGAATGCTAACCCACATTCAGTCAAGTAAGATTAGTGGGTTGATGCGCAACATCATAAGGGAACACCTATATCAAAGCTATTGTTGATCCTAGCCAACAGGGTTAGAAAAGTCAGAAGACTTGTACGGAGCATTTGAGAATTCCAAGTCCAATGGAAAAATCTTCCTATAGATGAAATTAGTTGGGAACGCACCAAAGATCTGAACTCTGCCGCGATCCACATTGAAGATTTCAAACATAGACGGTTGACAAGGACGTCAACCATTTAAGTGGGGGAGGTGTCATTGTCATGCTTGTCTAGAACATGTTGTCCATACCGCATGGCCATGACATGTCAAGCCCTTTATCTTCTTTTATGTCGTATTGCTTTGCTCTTGTATTTTTTTTGTTTGTAGTATCCAACGAAATCATGTCAAGTTTTCTAGAACCTATTCTTAGAACGAAAGGGCCTGATTAACATCATGGCGAGTATAAATGTCATATATACAAGTCAAACCTCCCTTTTCCTCGCCCGTAGCTTACTTTGAACATGTTTATAAATCATGCATACATGATCTGGTCAAAAACATATTCACATTATAGGCTTCCTTTAACTAGTTCTAGTTTGAAATTTATCTAAGGACACTTCGTCGGCAACTAATCCGTATGAACTGTATACCTCTCGGACTAGTACATAAAACTAGCGCCTTAGACCAACTCGGCCATCCTTATTAAGATCACACTTACAACGAACACACTCGATCTAGATAAACACAAAGAATAGGAGAGAGAAAATGCAAGGAGAACTCTGGCTAAAGGGATTTGTATTGATGACTTCAAGCATGTACATCAAGAGAGAATACAGAAAATAGAAAGTTCCATTTTCAAAGCTACGGGATATATATATTGTTCAGTTTACTATATATAGTTTTACCAGATTTAACCATCTACTATATATAGCTATACCAGATATAGCTTTACCAAATATAGCTTTACCGGATATAGCCGTTGACCAAGCTATAAATAAGAGAGCTCCATGACCTAACAATTCTCCCACTTGGAGACTGATCCAGTCAACCAAGAATTTCATTCTCAAACGATCACTACACCATACCAATTAAGGCTTTGCATAACCTTAATTTTCCAACATCAACACATTTTGTCAACATGTCTGCTGGATTCTTTGCACCCTCTATCTTCTCCAAACACATATCGCCTTCTTCCACTAACCTGCGAGTGAAATGATATCGCGTGTTTTGTCCTTGAGTGATAGACTGGGTTTTTCACCAACTGTATGACACTCTGACTATCTATATAAAGGATCTTCTTGCACTGCACCATAACACAACTCTCACAAAGACCCATATCAACAGATTTTAAGCCTTCCAAAGCTCCTTTCACAGTCAGCATGTTCATTCCTTTGACGCTCATATGTCCAAGTCTATTGTGCCATAGACTTGAATTGGAAGAACTCTACGCAGCAGCAGTCATGTTTATACACTCTGAAGTAGTGTATAGGGTTCTAGATTTTGTGTCACGTGCAACAACCATGGCACCCTTCACAATCTTCCACGAACTCTTTCCAAACTCTCCTACATAGCATGTGCTATCCAACTGACCAATAGAGATCAGGTTCTTCTTGAGGCCAGGAATGTATCTGACATCTTGTAATGTCCACTGATTTCCTGCCGGAGTTTTTATGCAGACATCTCATTTTCCTTTAATCTCCAAATCTTTGTTGTCGACAAGATACACCTTCTCGTAATTTCCAAACATGATATTCCGGAACAACTCTTTATTTGGAGACGAATGAAAAGATGCACCTGAATCCAAAATCAAGGATTCAATCGAACTGTCCACACTGAGGATTAGAGCATCCCCAATGTCGTCTGCTGAATTTATAAAATCATCATCATCTCCAGATTTATGATTCTGCTTCCTCTTTGGTCTTGTACAATCTGTCCGAAAATGACCTTTTTCTCCACAATTCCAACACGTTACGTTTGGTCTATTTGGAGATTCTTCTCGGTTCTTTAATTTTGATCGCCCTTTGTTTGGGCCCTAAAGTTTACTTCTTCCCCGTTGGTCAACACTTAGAGCACTACCAGATGCATTTCCAATTTTTCGTCTGCGAATACTTTCGCTGAGAACTACATCTCGAATTTCATCAAACTTCAGTTTATCAGATCCTCGCGAACTGCTGATTGCGGCAACAACAGTATCCCACGACTCGAGTAAAGATGACATCAAAATCAATGCTTTAATTTCATCCTCGAAATTAATTTCCACCGAACTCAGTTGACTTACGATCATATTGAATTCATTTATATGATCAACAACAGATCCACCTTCAGACATCAGTAGATTGAACAATCTCCACATCAAATACACCTTGTTCATAGCCGACGATTTTTCGTACATATTCGACAGCGCCTTCAACAGATCTGACGTTGTCTTCTCCTTGATGATATTGAACGTCACGTTTCTGGATAGCGTCAACCGGATCAGCCCTAAGGCTTGTTGATCCTTGAGCTTCCACTGCTCCGTGGTCATGGTATCCGACATCACCCCCAACAAGGGTTCGTGAAGACCTTTCTGATACAGATAATTTTCAATTTGCATTTTCGAGAAACCGAAATCGGATCCATTGAACTTCTCAATTCCAATCTTTGAACTTTCCATCTTCACAGATCGTGGTGACTTCTGCCTAGCTCTGATACCAGTTGTTAGGATCGCACTTACAACACACACACTCGATCTAGATGAACGCAAAGAACAGGAGAGAGAAAATGCAAGGAGAACTCTAGCTAAAGGGATTTGTATTGATGACTTCAAGTATGTACAACAAGAGAGAATACAAAGAATAGAAAGTTCCATTTTCAAAGCTCTACTGGACCGGATATATATATAGTTCAGTTTACTATATATAGCTTTACCAGATTTAACCATCTACTATATATAGCTATACCGGATACAACTTTACCAAATATAGCTTTACCGGATATAGCCGTTGACCAAGCTATAAATAAGAGAGCAGACTCCATAACCTAACAAACTTGACTATCTGTTTCTATTTTATTTTGTAACAACTCAAGCTCGCCGCTAGACAATATTGTTCGTTTGGGCCTGTTACGTATTGCTGTCAACTTCATGACTTTAAAAGAAACATCTTGGTCACATCTAGGAGATGAGGAGGTCTATTGGATTTCTAGGCCAGTTAGGTGGCTTAATTTCGTCTTCTAGCTCCAGGTTACTCTATTCTGACTCCACGAAGATCTTTAGTCTGGGAGCACTAGGGTCTAAACCCTCTAACCGTTGCTCACGATTCTAACGTGCTCAGGCTACTAGAGGCATCCTGATCTTGGTCATGGTCTAGCCAACCTAACTCTAACACCCTAGCTCGGTGTAGCTAAACATACTCCACAGGGAGAACACATAGTCAAATACTTGGAGCTAACAAATACTATATCATCCACAATACCTGGAGCTAACAAATATTGTATAAACATGAGTACATTTGAATTCCGTCCTTCGAATTTGCTCCAAGTATCGCCGCTAGTTGTTTCCTATTAGAAAGTTCATCTCGTTTCGTTAATAACTCAAATTTCTTATTGCCTTAAACAATATAAATTTTAGCTTTGGGATGGTTCGAGATAGTGGAATTTGATGAAAACCTCTATATCGAGCCAAAAACCCACATTCTGAGCAGTCAGAACCGCCAAAGCCGAGCCGAATCAACTTAGTTGCATAAGTCGAAGGAGCCATTGATTGTAGAAGCAACATGTTTCGCTAGTGGGAGGTGACACATGTGCAGGTAGCCATTCTTTCCTTCCTCTCTATTTTCACTCTTTTCTCTCTTGCAGGTTGATATGTGAGGAGCGTGTGAAGGTTTTGACGTATCGTGGGCATCAGGGGAAAGCGTGTACAAGGAGGGTGTGAGAATTCCGGCGCCTCGCTAGAATTCTCCTGCCTTTTCTGGCAACCGAGTATTTTTTTTTTTTTTTTTGTGATCTTTACGGTAAATACTAAATAACTATGCAGAGTAAATAACTTCGCATATAGTAAACTAAACCATATATTCTTTTTTAGTATTCTGCTAAAATTTTAATTATTGAATTTTTTGTACTCTCTGTAATAGATCTTATTAGAAGTCATCAATATAAATTTCTAGGGGTCGTGGAGTTACCATCTCAACTTTGCCACATATACTTCTCTTTTCATTTTCTCTCTTGTTTTTCGTGTTATTCATCTAGATCCAGTGTGCAAGTTGTTGATTCTAACAACTAGTATACAATGAAAAATCAAAGAAACATAGCGACAAATCTGAAGATGATAATAATTTTGAGAATTTAGTCGAAGATATTAGGGATACTGTAATCCTTTGTTATGAATTTTACTTTTGAATTACTTTTTGAACATGTAAAACCATAGCGATGTTTCAACGATAAAGTATGTTTATGGTGACAGTTTATGGTTTAAATGATGATGTTTTAAAAGTTTTATTCTGCCTATGAACTTAGATTAATATGATTGTAGCAACTTTAGGTAGCTGAAATCTAGGGTCCTTTCATATTTATCTTGAGTTCTTTTGATTTTTCTAAACATTTTGTTCCTTGACCTCATCTTAAACTTCGTCCCTATAGCTCTCAATAAAATTCCACAATTTAAAATTTTAAAAGAAAAGGGGAGAGAGTTAATTATTGCCCGAGATAGAGTGTGACACAATGTACAACTAAGGAAACACAAAACGGTTGGATATTTCATTCACTTCAGTGTATTTTCTTGCTCTCAACACTTCCGGCTATTTTTTACAACACAAACATTTGAATAAGATAACATACACAATGTATTTTCCCAATTGTGAATACACAAACCACCCTAAATAATCCATATCCAAAATATTTAACCTTTTAACCCTCTCAAAGTCAAAGTTTTGACCTTTTTACTGCTCAAACGAGAAGCTTCACCACCAAAAGAAGGAAGGGAATTATAATACAACAAAGAAAAATCGCTCCCACCGTTGCAAGCGAAATGTACCATGCAATTTTCAAAGCATCAGATTTTCTATATGAGACATTTACCATCCAAACTCCCAGCAAGTAGCTTTGTGATAAGGAGGCAATGGCAATGCACATGGTTACCGTTAACATCCATGTACAAATCCTATTTTTCAAAGGCAATCGACCTATGATGAACATAATCACACATATTGATGCAAAGAATGAGATAAAATTTGTAACCAAGTAACCAGTGTAAGAATTTCCTTGGTCTGAAGTTGGGTAGGCCATTACGGTAGTTCATGCTATAAAAGTTTCAAAGTATTGCTACTATGAAACAAATGATGAATAGTGCTATTGGAGTTGAAAGGAATGTCTTCTTGCCAAACACCGCCGGGAGGGTTGATTGCACCTTGAAAAGCCACTGTTGCAATCCCCGTTGCAACCAGCATCATTGTGCCTTGCACATCTTGAAACCAATCACCTTTGTATTCAAGGTTCTTCATCCATAAACTTCTTATAAACTTTCTGAATGTAAGTGTTATCGATAGCTTTTTATCGCATTGTTCTTGAGTTCTGCTTGGTGATCCCTTCTCATTTGAGGTAGCACAGTTGTTTGGAGTGTTTGTTCAGGTTTTTATTCCCGGAATAGACAATAAATATTGTACTATCTGCACAATTTAAATTCAATTTGTTTATATCATGATAGTGTTGAGGATTGTTGGGAGGGAGTCCCACATGGGCTAAATTAGGGAAGAATCGTGGGTTTATGATTAAGGAATACATCTCTGTTGGTATGAGGCCTTTTGGGGAAGCCCAAAGGAAAGCCACGAGAGCCTATGCTCAAAGTGGACAATATCATACAATTGTGGAGATCCTTGATTCCTAACATGGTATCAGAGTCATGCCCTTAACCTAGCCATGTCAATAGAATCCTCAAATGTCGAACAAAGAAGTTACCCTCGAAGGTGTAGTCAAAAGTAACGCAAGTGTTGAGAACAAATGGTGTAGTTTGTTCGAGGACTCTAGAGAAGGAGTCGAGTCTCGATTAACGGGAGGTAGTTTGAGGGCTCTATAGGCCTTAAGGGAGGCTCTATACTGTACTTGGTTCGAGATGAGAATTGTTATGAGAGAGACCTATTTGATACCTTTGTAAACTCTGGATAATAATTTTCAGTTTCATAAAATAATCAAATAAGAACTTAGTTTTTCTTCAACCAACCAATTCAATTATAAGAACATACCTCAATTCGTCTTAACATCATAGAAAAATCCAAAATGGTATTTTCATTCTCATCGCCTTCGTTGAGGAATCCATAGTCTTGCGGATCTTTAATCATTGTGATAAAAAACTTAAGAGCTTCCAAGTGGTTGTGTTTTAGGCATAAATGAAGAACCGTTTGACCATTGTGAAGCTTAATCCAAGGAGATGTTGACCTCGCAATGATCAACCGTTGCATGATATCAATTCTTCCATTGATCACTGCATGGTGGAGAGGAATCAACCCATTCAAATCACGTACCATGCAAGTGCTTGTGTTCTTCTCCAGCAAAGCTTGAACAATCTCAACCGTTCCATTTTCTGAAGCCAAGTGTAGAGGTGTCCTTTGCAGGTCATCAACTTCTCCCGCAAGTTCAGGCACGAGATTCAAAAGAAATCGAGTGAATTCAAGGTGGTGATGCAAAACTGAGACATGCAATGGACTCTCAGCGTTGGAAGAGGAGATTAGAACTCTTTGTATGATATTTGGGTCACCTCGAATTAGTGTCTTCAAGCTTTGAATGGACCCAATCTTTGAAGCTTCATAGAGCTTTCTTTTACTTTCTTCAAAAGAGGAAATGGCTAATCTAAGTTCGTTCTTTTCTCCATTTGCCTCCATTATTGTTTCTCTAACTTACTTCCAATTGGGGTTTTCACATAGAATTTATAAGCCAACATTAAAAATACTATATTTTATTTATATGATTTTGTTGATTATTTATTTATTTATTTTTAATAGATGTTGAGGCTCTCAACTATAAATAAGTTGACCTTTTGAATTTAAAAAATAGTCTAATTATTGCCCTCAATTCCAAGAAGAAAAAAATCATTATTTATACTTTCACTCGAGAGTGACACCAAAGTGTCACCATCCTAGTTTAAGTGGATGGGAAGCAAACGGAAGGAAGCTTATTTGTTGAATCATGGATAGAAGTATATATCATTAATTATTTCACATAATTTTATTGGGATGTTATCGTTTCTCATCGATAAGGATAATAACTCTCGTGGTTTGATTAAGTTAAATTATACCACACACTTGTTAGATTTAGAGATAGAACTGTCTCATTTTTACCCTTATATTTATTTCAAAATAGTTTTCAGTCAACCTTTTCTTTGTAATTAAAAAGGAAAGTGATGTTATATAGTAAATATTTATATCTAATAGGTGTTATATGAGTTAATGTTATATAGTAAACTAAAACCATATTATAACTCTTGGGGAGTGCATATCTAATGTCATCAATACAAATTCTTTAGCCAATATTCCTCCATGCATTTTCTCTCTCCTATTTTTTTTTTAGGTTCATCTTGATCGAGTGTGTTCGTTGTTGTGCAATCCTAACAATTGGTATCAGAGCTAGGTGAGATTCACCACGATTTGAGAGATGGAAAGTTCAAAGATTGCAATTGAGAAGTTTGATGGATCCAATTTCGGTTTCCGGAAGATGCAAATTGAAGATTATCAGTACCAAAAAGATTTTAACGAACCCTTGTTGGAGGTGAAGCCAGATACCATGACCACGGAGCAATGGAAGCTCTAGGATCGTTAGGCCCTAGGGTTGATCTGGTTGACGCTATCAAGAAACGTAGCGTTCAACATCATTAAGGAGAAGACAATGTCAGATCTGTTGAAGACGATGTGAAGTATGTATGAAAAATCGTTGGCTATGAACATGGTGTATTTGATGCGGAGATTGTTCAATCTACAAATGTCTGAAAGTGGATATGTTGCTGATCATATAAATGAGTACAACATGATTGTAAGTCAATTGAGTTATGTGGAAATTAATATTGAGGATGAAATTGAAACACTGATTCTGATGTCAACTTTACCCGAGTCGTGGGATACTGTTGTTATCGTGACCAACAGTTCCCGAGGATCTGAGAAACTGAAGTTCGATGAAATCTGAGATGTAGTTCACAACGAAAGTATTCGCAAACAAGAAATTGAGGATTCTTCTCATAGTGCACTCAGCATTGACCAAAGGGAAAGAAGTAGATCAAAGGGCCCAAACAAAGGTTGATCAAAATCAAAGAACCTTGAAAATTTTCGAAACAGACCAAACGTGATGTGTTGGAGTTTTGGAGAAAAAGATCACTTTCGGACCGATTGTACAAGACTAAAGAGGAAGCAGAATCACAAATCCAAGAATGATAATAATTCTATAAATTCAGCAAAAGATATTGGGGATATTATAATCCTCCGCGTGAACAGTCCGATTGAATCCTAAATTTTTTATTCCGGAGCATCTTTTAATTCATCTCCAAATAAAGAGTTGTTTCGAAATTTCAATTCTTGAAATTTTGAGAAGGTGTATCTTGTCGACAACAAAAATTTGGTGATTGAAGAAAAATGGGATGAAAGCATACAAACTCCAGTAGAAAATTAGTGGGCATTAAAGGATGTCAGATATATTCTTGGTCTCAAAAAGAATATGATCTCTATTGGTCAGTTGGACAGCACAGGTTATGCAACCAAGTTTGGAAACAACTCATGGAAGGTGAAGGGTGTCATGGTGGTAGCATGTTACACAAAATCTGGAACCCTATACACCACTGCAGGATGTATAAACATGACTGCCGTTGTTGAAAGTGCTTCCAATTCAAGTCTATAACACAATAGATTTGGACATATGAGCGTCAAAGGAATGAAGATGCTGACTGTGAAAGAAGTTTTAGAAGACCTAAAATTTGTTCATATGGGTCTTTATGAGAGCTTCGTTATGGACAAACAAAAACGAGTTAGCTTCACAAAGGCTGTTAGAGAACCAAAGAAAGTATGATTGAAAATGGTCTATACAGACATTTGGGGACCATCACCAGTTTCACACTCGGTGAATAGGTATGAGTTTATTTCCTGAAACACAAGTCAGATGTGTTTGCCACCTTAAGGATGTGGTAAGCTGAAGTTGAAAATCAGACTAGCTTGAATATCAAATGCTTGAGGTCTGTCTTTTTTGTCAAGATATATTATTCGAAGTCTAAAAAATCAGATCGTGACTTCTAATATCATGCGTAATTTCTATGGTTTACCTTTTTTCCAAGTTTTCTAACATATTATAAGGTCCGTACTCTTTTCTTTTTTTTTTTTAATTTTTTTATTTAAACCCTACCAACATGTGGGCAAGAGCCACTTTTTTTTAAACCCTACCCTCAATCTTTATCTGAGTTGTGGTTGAAGTCATTGCATCTCTCTCAAAGTCAAAGATTTGACTTTTTTACGGACTAAACGAGAAGGTTCGCCACAAAAGTAAGGAAAGGAATTACAATACAACAAAGACAAACCACTCCAAGCATAAGAATTCCTAAATGAGGCATTTAGCAGCCAAACTCCCAATAAATAACTATGTGATAAGGATGCAATGGCAATGCACATGGTTACTGTTAATAACCATACACAAATCCTATTTTTTAAAGGCAATCGACCTATAATGAACATAATCACACATATTGATGCAAGAATGAGACAGAATTTGTAATCAAGCAAGTAGTGTAATAGTTTTCTTGGTATGAAGCTGGGTAGGCCATTACTGCAGTTCCTGCCATGAAAGTTCTCAAAGTATTGCTACTGTGAAACGAACTATGAAAAGTGCTATTGGAGTTGTAAGGAATATCTTCTTGCCAAACACCGCCGGGAGGGTTGATTGCACCTTGAAAAGCCACTGTTGTATTAATCGTTGCCACCAACACCATTGTACCTTGCACTTCATGAAACCAATCACCTTTGTATTCAAGTTTCGTTTTCAACGAACTTTTCGTTAAGTTTTGGGGCAGTGGTGATGTCGATAACCCATCATAACATGGTTCTTCAATTTCGTTTGGCGATCCCTTCTCATTTGATGTAGCACAAGGTTTTTTGTAGTGTTTGTTCCCTGGATAGACAATAAATATTGTATAATCTGCACAATTTGAATTCAATTTGTTTATATCATAATAAAACTTTTTAATACCTAATTTGTAAGCTAATAAATAGACCAGCTCGATCATCTTGACTATTCTTTTTGTAACAGCTACAAACCACTGCTAGCATATATTGTCCACTTTGGCTCGTGATGCTTCCTCGTCAGCCTCATGGTTTTAAAATGTGTCTTGGTCATGTCAAGGAGTTGAAGAGGTTTATTGGATTCCTAGACCAACTATGTTGCTTAACACGAGCTTTTGGCTCCAGATTACTCTATTCTAACTACGCGACTCTTTCTTTAGTCTTAGAGTAATAGGGTCTAGACCCTCTTAATGTCACCACGATCCTAAGGTGCTTAGTCTAGTGTACGCATCTTGACCTAAGTCATCGCATAACCAACCTAACTCTTATACCCTAGCTTTGTGTAGATAAACACGCTAGATAGGGAGAACACTCTGTCAAACACCTGCAGCTAACACATACTGTATCATGCACAATATATGCAAACAAGCTCAATGGGAAGATAATATCCATAAATAAATCTGGAGCACAAATCACAATAGGTCATCCTTTTTTCTCACAGATTAGGGGTGGTGTAGTGGAAGTGTGGTGGACTCATAACTCACAGGTTTGAGGATCGAAACTTTGCCCTAATAGAAAAGAAGAGGTTTAAAATTTGAATAACTTGTAAATGTACAAACAAAATTAGTTGATACAAGATTCAATTCTTAATCCCATGACTCCTATACTTTACAGATTGCCTACCACTACATTGCTCATTACATATTCAAGCCTCACATTTTCTGATTCCTTGACTCTTTCTTTATCATCGTATAACCAACATAACTCTTATACCCTAGTTTTTTTTGTAGATAAACATGCTAGATAGGGAGAACACACTGTCAAACACCTGCAGCTAACACATACTGTATCATGCACAATACATGCAAACAAGCTCAATATGAAGATAATATCTATAAATAAACCTCGAGAACAGATAACAATAGCTAATCTTGTTTTCTAACAAATTAGAGTGGCGCAGCGGAAGTATGGTGGGCTCTGATAGAGGAGAAAGATTTTAAAATTAATTGAAGTGCATACAAATTAATGCTAACATATATTATCTACTTTGGCCCGTTATGCATCGTCGTCGTCAGCGTCACAGTTTTAAAATGTGTCTTGGTCATGTCATGTCTAGGAGTTGAAGAGGTTTATTGGATTGGATCGGGCTCGAATGGAAGATAATATCCATAAATCAACCTTGACTTCAAAATTTATAAACAAAACAGTTTTACAAGTTCCTTGTCAAAATTTTATATTTTAAGAGCATGTAAATATAAATTAATTCATACAAGATTCTTAATCCATGACTCCGAAGCTTAAGGAATGGTTGTCCACCACTAGTTACGTATGCTAGCCTCACATTTTAAAACGTTGACCATTTTACCTCCCCATTCAATGCTGAATCTCACTATAAAAAATATCAGGTCTATAATGGGATTCAAACCCAAGCCTTTTCGGAACAGTACCTGAAACTGGAAACTTAGACTAGCTTTGTAATCTTGACTATTTTTTTATTTGTAACATATACAAATTACTTCTAGCATATATAATCCACTTTGGCCCGTTATGCATCGTTGTCACCTTCACGGTTTTAAAATGCATCTTGGTCATGTCTTGGAGTTGAAGAGGTTTATAGGATTCCTAGGCTAGCTAGGTTGCTTAACACAAGCTTTTGGTTCCAGGTTACTCTATTTTGACACCTTGACTCTTTCTTTAGTCCTGGAGTAATAGAGTCTATTTCCTCTTAACGTCGCCACGATCCTAAGGTGCTTAGTCTAGTGTATGCATCTTGACCTAAGTCATCGTATAACCAACCTAACTCTTACATCCCCAACTTTGTGTAGATAAACACGCTAGATAGGTTGAACACACTGTCAACCACCTGGAGCTAAAACATACTTTATCATGCACAATACAAGCAAACAAGCTCAACTGGAAGATAGTATCCATAAATCACCCTAGAGCATAGATCACAATAGCTCATCCTCTTTTCTAACAAATCAGAGTGGCGCAGCAGAAGCATGGTGGGCCCATAACTCGTTATGCAACACAAGGAGCATAAGGATCATTAACTCTCAAACAAGTACCTTAGACCTGCTCGGCATATTTATTCACTTTGGCCCGTTATAGGTTTATTGCATTCCTAGCTACACGAGCTTTTGATTCCAGGTTACTCTATTTTGACTCCTCAACTCTTTCTTTAGTTCACTCTATTTCGTCATAAATCACCTTGGAGCACAAATCACAATAGCTCATCCTCCTTTCTATCAAATCAGAGTGGCAGCGGAAGCGTGGTGGGCCCATAACCCACAGGTCCCAGGATCGAAACCTGGCTCTAATAGAGAAGAAAGACTAAAAAGTGATACATATTGCCATTTGTTGCAACACAAGGAGCATAAGGATCATGAACTCTCAAACAATGTACTTTAGACCTACTCGGCCTATTTATTCACTTTGGCCCGTTATAGGTTTATTGCATTCCTAGCTACACGAGTTTTTGACTCCCCAACTCTTTCTTTAGTTCACTCTATTTCGTCATAAATCACCCTGGAGCACAGATCACAATAGCTCATCCTCCTTTCTAACAAATCAGAGTGGCGCAGCGGAAGCGTGGTGGGCCCATAACCCACAGGTCCCAGGATCGAAACCTGGCTCTGATAGAGAAGAAAGACTAAAAAATGATACATATTGTGACCGTCCTTGCAAAACAAGGATCATTAACTCTCAAACAAGTACTTTAGACTTGCTTGGCCTATTTATTCGCTTTGGCCCGTCATTAATATTGATAGATAAAACAGTTTTACGCCCGCCACCGCTACATTGCTCACTACATATGCAAGACTCACATTTTAAAATGTTGGTAATAATACCCTCTCCAATCTTTGCCCCGCCCATCGCTACATTGCTCACTACATATGCAAGCCTCCTTACATTTTAAAATGTTATGTATTATACCTCTCCAATCTTTCCCAAATCTCACACTAAAGAATATAATGTCAAGAATGGGATTTGAACCCATGCCCTTTCGGACCAGTACCTGAAACTGGCGCCTTAGACCAACTCGGCCATCTTGACTATTTATATTTTTGTAACAGCTACAAATCGCTGCTAGCATATATTATCCACTTTTAGGTACTGATGCATCGTCGTCAGTCTCACGGTTTTAAATGCAACTTGATCATGTCTAGGAGTTGAAGAGGTTTATTGGATTCCTAGGCCAGCTAGGTTGCTTCACACAAGATTTTGGCTCCAGGTCACTCTATTCTGACTCTTCGTCTCTTTCTTTAGTTTTGGACTCGTAGGGTCTAGACCCTCTTAATGTCGCCACGATCCTAAGGTGTTTAGTCTAGTGTACGCATCTTAACCTAAGTCATCGTATAACCAACCTAACTCTTACACCCTAGCTCTGTGCAGATAAACAAGCTAGATAGGGAGAACACACTGTCAAACACCAGGAGCTAACACATACTGTATCATGCACAATACAAGCAAACAAGCTCAACGGCAAGATAACATCCTTAAATCACCCTGGAGCACAGATCGCAATAGTGCATCCTCCTTTCTAACAAATTAGAGTGTCGTAGCGGAAGCGTGGTGGGCCCATAACCCACAGGTCCCTGGATCAAAACCTTGCTCTAATAGAGAAGAAAGACTAAAAAATAATACGTATTAACAGTTGCAAAATAAGGATCATTAGCCCGTTATAGGTTACTCTATTTTGACTCCTCAACTCTTTCTTTAGTTCACTCTATTTCGTCATAAATCACCCTGGAGCACAGATCACAATAGCTCATCCTCTTTTCTAACAAATCAGAGTGGCGCAGCGGAAGCGTGGTGGGCCCATAACCCACAGGTCCCAGGATCGAAACCTGGCTTTGATAGAGAAGAAAGATACTGTGTTGCAACACAAGGATCATTAACTCTCAAACACGTACCTTAGACCTGCTTGGCCTATTTCGATTTGGCCTGTTATTGGTTGATTGCATTCCTACACGAGCTTTTGATTCCAGGTTACTCTATTTTGACTCCTCAACTCTAGTTCACTCTATTTCGAAGCACAGATCACAATAGCTCATCCTCCTTTCTAACAAATCAGAGTGGTGCAGCGGAAGCGGGTCAAATCAGAGTGGTGCAGCAGAAGCGGGTCAAATCAGAGTGGTGCAGCGGAAGCGTGGTGGACCCATAACCCATAGGCCCCAAGATTGAAACCTGGCTCTGATAGAGAAGAAAGACGAAAAAATGACAACAACATTTGTTGCAACACAAGGATCATTAACTTTGCTAGCATTCCTAGCTACACGAGCTTTTGGTTCCAGGTTATTCTATTTTGACTCCTCAACTCTTTCTTTAGTTCACTATATTTCATCATAAATCACCCTGATGCACAGATAACAATAGCTCATCTTCCTTTTTAACAAATCAAAGTGGCGCAGCGAAAGCGTGTTGGGCCCATAACCCACAGGTCCCAGGATCGAAACCTGGCTCTAAAAGAGGAGAAAGACTAAAAAATGATACATATTATATTAACATTCCTTGCAACACAAGCTTGGCCTAGTTATTCACTTTGGCCCGTTATAGGTTTATTGCATTCCTAGCTACACGAGCTTTTGATTCCAGGGTACTCTATTTTGACTCCTTAACTCTTTCTTTAGTTCACTCTATTTCGTCATAAATCACCCTGGAGCACAGATCACAATAGCTCATCCTCCTTTTTAACAAACCAGAGTGGCGCAGCGGAAGCGTGGTGGGCCCATAACCCACAGGTCCCTGGATCAAAACCTTGCTCTAATAGAGAAGAAAGACTAAAAAATAATACGTATTAACAGTTGCAAAATAAGGATCATTAGCCCGTTATAGGTTACTCTATTTTGACTCCTCAACTCTTTCTTTAGTTCACTCTATTTCGTCATAAATCACCCTGGAGCACAGATCACAATAGCTCATCCTCTTTTCTAACAAATCAGAGTGGCGCAGCGGAAGCGTGGTGGGCCCATAACCCACAGGTCCCAGGATCGAAACCTGGCTCTGATAGAGAAGAAAGACTAAAAAATGACAACAAAGGGTCTTAAGGATCATTAACTCTCAAATAAGTACCTTAGATCTTTTCGGCCTATGATACATATTTACATTTGTTGCAACACAAGGATCTTAAGGACCATTAAACTCTCAAATAAGTACCGTTGTAATAGAGAAGAAGGGCCCTTAACCCATAGGTCCAACGATCTGGCTCTAATAGAGAAGAAAGACTAAAAAATGATAACCCACAGGTCCCATGATCGAAAACTGGCCCTAATAGAGAAGAAAGACTAAAAAATGATAACCCACAGGTCCCATGATCGAAAACTGGCCCTAATAGAGAAGAAAGACTAAAAAATGATAACCTGGGACCGAAAACTGGCCCTAATAGAGAAGAAAGACTAATAACCCACAGGTCCCATGATCGAAAACTGGCCCTAATAGAGAAGAAAGACTAAAAAATGATAACCTGGGACCGAAAACTGGCCCTAATAGAGAAGAAAGACTAACCACTCTAATATCAACACTCTTGTTCTACTGCTCTACTCACTCTGATTCATGCATGCTATATCAGAGAGATATTCTATGATCTTTACGTCCATGCTCATTTACTAAGGGGATAATCCTATAGAACAAGTAAACTACCTGAATCTAGCATACAATTTAATCATACAACTCAAACATGCTCAACGGAGAGATAACGTCCATCTAGCACCCCGAGCACATATCACAATATTCCAATCTTCATTCTAGTACACCACAAAGCATTTAATAGAGATGCATTCTCATAAAAGGGCATTTCTGTAATTTTTCTTCACAAACATGCCCACCTATTTAGATTTGCTCATTTAAGTTCTAAACATGCATATTCGAACCACCTAAGTTAAGATAAGTTCGCATGCTAGCAAGTCCTACAATTCCTACATGTATTACTTGGCTATAATTTGTGTCGCTACTTACAAGAATGAAGCTGCTCTCCCTAGCTTGAGTTTCTACATGTTGGAGGCTCTAAATTTCCTAAGATTTCACGAGTGATTTTGAACCAAGTTCAATTAGGATCAGTATCAAAGTTGAGACGAAAAACATTCGAACAACGGTTGAACAGAAAAACATTCGAAAAACATTTGAAAAACATTTGAACAAAGGTTGAACAGGAAAACATTCGAAAAACATTCAACATTTGAAAAATGTAGACATACTAAACACAACTCAACTCATAGGATAAACTAAACTAAACTCAACTCATAGGATAAACATAGACGTTTTTGCTTTCTAAAAGTAGAAAGCGTTTATCACTCAATTCTAAGAAAGAAAGATTTTTCAATTTTAAGAACAACAAAGAGTCCCATCCTTCACTTTGCCAATGCACCCTCTCTTTCAATATATCATTTTTTTTTTCTTTTTTTAGTTAAATCATATTAATTTTAGTTATTAAGAAGTTTAACTTATATGTTTTTACATTTCTAAATGATCTAACTAATACAAATAACATAAATCTAAAAAAAACCTCTTGCACCCAACGTGTCACAATTGCTTTTTCTTGGCAGTTGATGTGGCTATTGTGTGCACTCACTCTCAGCACTTAATCCAATTTTTTTATCATGTTGCCTATAGTTGGACAATGTATATTCAAGCCTCCGACCCCGATTTGAAATAAGATTTTAGAAAATGGGGTAGAGAGATTTTAGAAAAAGAGTTTTGGGAGCAAGAATGTGAGAGAGAGATGGAGAGCAGTATTATATAGCATATGCAATAAAAAAGGCAACAACAATGGCTTAAACATTATATAACTTTTCGGGTATGGAGAATTCGACAACTAGTTGCATCCCCTATAGTACATTCTGAGGCATTTCATTTCTACCAGACGTAGCCATGATTTCGCCGAAACATCATACCCTTAAAGAAAACAAGAAGGAAATAATACAACATGAAAGCAGTAAAAGAAAGCAGTAAAGTAGTACAAGGCATGGGTTTTGGCATGTAACGGGTATGTGGTCATGGGCAACATGATTTCGACAAGCATGACCATGACACTAACGCATGAATTGAAAGTCTAATTTATAACATGACCTTTAATATTAATAATACGTAATCCATGTTCTACACATTAGACCTTTTCAAAGTCTGGTCTAGAATATTCAAAAGTAGAACATATTAATTACAATTCAATTGATTAGGTAACGAATATGAACATAATTCTAAAAATATATTTGCATGCAAAACGTGATTTGAAAGATGAATTTATAATATGATATTTAATATTAATTATACATAACCCATATAATACTCAAAATGGATAGAATAATATTTCTGGTTGATTTTTCATTTTCATGATCTTTTCAAAGTCTCTTATATATATTCTTTATATGGGAGAGGAAACGTTTAGAATTCAACTATGGTTGAAATTTAGAATTAAAAATAAATATTAAATCATGGTTGTAGTTACTTAATTAATTTAAAAAAAATGGATTTCCTCACAATAATTTGACGTGACATCTTTCTCTTCTTTGATTATATTAATTTCGTTGCAATTACTTAGATTTTAATTAAAAAGTTAAACCTCACGAATTTTTCGTTTAGGAATATATGTTTTGGATAAAAAATTAATTGTATAAAAAACATTCTCTTTCTGTTTACACTAATCCATGAAGCTAGTATATGATCAGTTACGGAAAAAACAGCTATACGTCAAAAAGGAGAGATGTGACTTTGCAAGAATATGCATCACCTTCCTCGAGCATGTCACCAGGTGTGGAGAAATCAAAATGGATAGCTATAAGATAAATGCAATCCACTATTTGAGAGTCCCCACTTCAATGACTGAACAATCCTTTTTGGGATTAGAAAACGTTGAAGGGTTTTCACGATAATCTGCCCCATTAACAGAACTTTTGAACAAAAACCAATCTTGGTGTGGTCAAACGAGTGTCAAAAGGCCTTCAAAGATCTAAAGGCAACCATGACGGGGGGTCTTGTCCTTGGTTTGGTAGACATCTCTAAGCCTTTCGAAGTATTGATGGATGCATTTGACTTTGTCCTTGGGGGTGTCCTTTTCGAGGAACGCCACCGTATCGCTTATGAAATCAAAAAGCTCAATAATGCGGAATGAAAATACACTTTCTCCGGAAAAGAAATGTTTGCGGTCGTCTATTGCCTTGGAGTCTGAAGACAATATCTCTTGGGATCCAACTTCGTAGTGAGAACAGAGAACAGTGTCATTTGTCACTTCTTCGATCAATCGAAGCTGACGTCATAGCAAGCTTGGTAGCAACATCATTAAATGAGTTCGACTTGAAGTTCGAGCATAAAATAGGAAAGAGAAACCAAGCAGCTAACACGTTGGGTCGAAAGGGCGAACATGCGGCTCTAAAAATACTCTTTCTCCGGAAAAGAAATGTTTGCCGTCGTCTATTGCCTTGGAATCTGAAGGCAATATCTCTTGGGATCCAACTTCGTAGTGAGAACAGACAACAGTGTCATTTGTCACTTCTTCGATCAATCGTAGCTGACGTCATAGCAAGCTTGGTAGCAACGTCAAGTTAGACTTGTGGGTCGATGCGATGCGCAACATCATAAGGGAGCATTAAACATTCCAAGTCAAAGGGAAAGATCTGAACTCTACCGTGATCGATCCTTCAACCTATATGAACACGAGCTTCGAACCAATGCCCTTTAGGACTAGTACTTAAAACTAGAACCTTAGATCAACTCAGCCATCTTCACTATCTTTTTATATTTTATTTTGTAACAACTCAAGCCCGCTGCTAGCAGATATTGACCGCTTAAGCCTGTTACGTATTGCCGTCAACCTCACGATTTTAAAAATACTTCTTGGAAATGAGGAGTTTTATTGGATTCCTAGGCCAATTAGGTGGCTTAATTCGGGCTTCTAGCTCCAGGTTACTCTATTCTAACTCCATGAAGATCTTTAGTCTGGGAGCACTAGGCTCTAGACCCTCTGACCATTGCTCACGATCCTAACATGCTCAGGGTACTAGAGGCATCCTGATCTTAGTCATGGTCTAGCCAACCTAACTCTAACACCCTAGCTCTATGTAGATAAACATGCTCCACAGGGAGAACATATAGTCAAATACCTGGAGCTAACAAATACTATATCATGCACAAAACCTGGAGCTAACAATACTGTATAAACATGAGTACGTTTGGATTCCGTCCCTCGAAGTTGTTTCAAGTATCGCCGATAGTTGTTTCCTATTAGAACGTTCATCTCGTTTCGTTAATAACTCAAATTTCTTATTGCCTTAAACAATATAAATTTTAGCTTTGGGATGGTCGAGACAGTGGAATTTGATGAAAAACCCTATATCGAGCCAAGAACCCACATTCTGAGCAGTCAAAACCGTCGAAGCTGAGCTGAATCGACTTAGTTGCGTAACTCGAAGGAGCCATTGATTGTAGACGCGACACGTATCGCTAGTGGGAGGTGACACGTGCAGGTAGCCATTTTTTCCTTCCTCTCTGTTTTCACTCTTTTCTCTCTTGCAGGTTGATATGTGAGGAGCGTGTGAAGGTTTTGACGTGTCGTGGTCGTCAGGGGAAAGCGTGTACAAGGACAAATCTGTACATATAGTAAACTATCTTAATTGTAGTATTGTATTTTTTTTGTACTCTCTGTAATTTATCATTTAGAAGTCATCAATATAAACTTCTAGCGGTCATGGAGTTACCATATCAATTTTGCCACATATATTTCTCTTTTCATTTTCTCTCTCTTGTTTTTGGTGTTATTGATCTAGATGAGTGTCTAAGTTGTTGATTCTAACAACTAGTATCCAATGAAAAATCAAAGAAACAAAAGGACAAATCTGGAGATGATAATAATTTTTGAAATTTAATCGAATATATTAGGGACGCTCTAATCCTTTGTGTCAACAACCGGGTTGAATCTTAAATTTTGAATTTGGATGCATATTTTCACTCGTCTTCCATGAAGAAATTATTTCAAAATTTCATTTTCTAAAGAAGAATCTAATCTCTATTGGTTAGATGGATAGCACAAATTATATAGCAAAGTTAAAAAGTTGGTAGAAGATTGTGAAGAGTACTATGGTTGTAGCACATGACATAATAATATGAAACAATATACACCATTGTTGGTCGTATAAACATGGCTTGTGACTCAGAGTACTTTAGTTCAAGTCTATGTCACAATAGACTAGAGCATATAACGTTAAAGAATAAAGATATATGTTGCGAAAGGAGTTTTAGAGGATAAATGAGTCAGTTCCACAAAAGTTGTCATCAAATAAAATGAAGTACGATTGGAAATGGCCTATATAGGTGTTGAGCATCTCTAATTCCATCCGTTGGTGGATCCAAAAAATAGGATGGATGACCCAAGAAAACGTATGACAAGTCACAAACTTAGGAATTAGAATTTCAAGTCATATTGAATTTCTTAGACTTAGGTTAGAATAAGTTGTTATGCACTTCATGTTTTAAATTTATTTCATTATCATTTTCAATTTCACTTCTAAATTACTTTTCGAACACGTAAGACCATGGCGGTGTTTTCGACGATGAAGTATGTTTATGTTGAAAGTTTATTGTTTAAACGATGATGTTTTAAGAGTTATATTCCGCATATGAACTTAGATTAAGATGATAGTAGCAACTTTAGGTAGCTGAAATCTAGGGTCCTTACATATGTTCTTGTGATTTTTCTAAACATTTTGTTCCTTGACCTCATTTTAAATTTCTGTCTCTAAAGCTCTCAATAAAATTCCACAATTTAAAATTTTAAAAGAAAAGGGGAGAGAGTTAATTATTGCCGGGGCTAGAGTGTGATACAATGTACAACTACGGAAACACAAAACGATTGGATATTTCATTCACTTCGGTGTATTTTCTTACTCTCAATACTACTGGTTATTTTTTACAATACAAATATTTGTATAAGATAACATACACAATGTATTTTCTCAATTGTGAATACACAAACCACCACAAATAATTCATATCCAAAATATTTAACCTTTTAACCCTTTCAAAGTCAAAGTTTTGACCTTTTTACTGCCCAAACAGAAAGCTGCACCACCAAAAGAAGAAAGGGAATTATAATACAACAAAGAAAAATCTCTCCCACCGTTGCAAGCCAAATGTACCATGCAATTTTTAAAGCATCAGATTTCCTATATGAGACATTTACCAACTAAACTCCCACCAAGTAGTTTTGTGATAAGGAGGCAATGGCATGCACATGGTTACCGTTAACATCCATGCACAAATCCTATTTTTCAAATGCAATCGACCTATGATGAACATAATCGCACATATTGATGCAAAGAATGAGATAGAATTTGTAACCAAGTAACCAGTGTAAGAATTTCCTTAGTCTGAAGTTGGGTAGGCCATTACTGCAGTTCCTGCTATCAATGTTTTCAAAGTATTGCTACTATGAAACGAACGATGAATAGTGCTATTGGAGTTGAAAGGAATGTCTTCTTGCCAGACCCCACCGGCAGGGTTGATTGCGCCTTGAAAAGCCACTGTTGCAATCACCGTTGCCAACAACATCATTGTGCCTTGCACTTCTTGAAACCAATCACCTTTGTATTCAAGGTTCTTCATCCACAAACTTCTTATAAACTTTTTGAGTGTTAGTGATAACGATGGCTTTTTATCGCATTGTTCTTCAGTTCTGCTTGGTGATCCCTTCTCATTTGAGGCAGCACAGTTGTTTGTATGTTTGTTCCCATTTTTTTTTTCCCGGGATAGACAATAAATATTGTACTATCTGCATAATTTGAATTCAATTTGTTTATATCATAATAGTGTTGAAGATTGTTGGGAAGGAGTCCCACATTGGATAATTTAGGAAATGGTCGTGGGTTGATAAGCAAGGAACACATCTCCATTGGTATGAGGTCTTTTGTGGAAGCCCAAAGCAAAGCCATTGGAACTTATGCTCAAAGTGGATAATATCATACAAATGTGGATATCCATGATTCCTAACATGGTATCAGAGTCATGCCCTTAACCTAGTCATGTCAATAGAAGGAGACGTATTTGATACCTAGTTTTTCTTCAACCAACCAATTCAATTATAAGAACATACCTCAATTCGTTTTAACATCATAGAAAAATCCAAAATGGTATTTTCATTCTCATTGCCTTCGTTGAGGAATCCATAATCTTGTGGATCTTCATTGGATCTTCCGTCATTGTGATCAACAACTTAAGAGCTTCCAAATGGTTGTGATTTACGCATAAATGAATAACAGTTGGATGATATCAATTTGCCCATTAATCACTGCATGGTGGAGAGGAATCAACCCATTCAAATCGTGAACCATGCAAGTGCTTGTGTTCTTCTCTAGCAAAGCTTGAACAATCTCAACCGTTCCATTGTCTGAAGCCAAGTGTGGAGGTGTCCTTTGCACGACATCAACTTCCCCAGCAAGTTCAGGATTGAGATCTAAAAGAAATCGAGTGAATTCAAGATGGCAATGCAAAATTGACACATGCAACGGACTCTCAGTGTTGGAAGAGGAGATTAGAACTCTTTGAATGATATTTGGGTCGCCTCGAATTAGTGTCTTCAAGCTTTGAATGGACCCAATCTTTGATGCTTGATAGAGCTTTCTTTTACTTTCTTCAAAAGAGGAAATTGCTAATCTAAGTACGTTGTTTTCTGCATTTGCCTCCTTTATTGTTTCTCTAACTTCCAATTGGAGTTTTCACATAGAATTTATAAGCCAACATTAAAAATACTCTATTTTATTTATATGATTTTGTTGATTATTTATTTATTTATTTTTAATAGATGTTGAGATTCTCAAATAATTTAAAGTTGACCTTTTGAATTTAAAAAATAGTCTAATTATTGCCCTAAATTCTAAGAAGAAAAAAATCATTATTTATACTTTCATTCGAGAGTGATACCAAAGTGTCCCCATCCTAGTTTAAGTGGATGGGAAGCAAATCGAAGGAAGCTTATTTGTTGAATCATGGATAGAAGTATATATCATTATTTATTTCACTTAATTTTATTGGGATGCTATGGTTTCTCATCGATAAGGATAATGCCTCTCCTGATTTGATTAAGTTAAATTATACCACACACTTCTTAAATTTAGAGATAGAACAGTTTCATTTTTACCCTTATATTTATTTTAAAATAGTAAATATTTATTTATAATAGGTGTTATATGAGTTAAAGTTATATAGTAAACTAAAATCATATTATAACTCTTGGGTAGTGCATATCTAAAGTCATCAAATTCTTTAGCTAATATTCTTCCTTGCATTTTCTCTCTCCTATTTCTTTGGGTTCATCTTGATCGAGTGTGTTCGTTGTTGTGCAATCCTAACAACTGGTATCAGAGCTAGGTGAGATTCACCAAGGTTTGAGAGATGGAAAGTTCAGAGGTTGCAATTGAGAAGTTTGATGGATCCAATTTCGGTTTTTGGATGAGGCAAATTGAAGATTATCTGTACCAAAAAGATTTTAACGAACCCTTGTTGGTGGTGAAGCCAGATACCATGGCCACGGAGCAGTGGAAGCTCTAGAATTGTTAGGCCCTAAGGTTGATCTGGTTGACGTTGTCCAGAAACGTGGCGTTCAACATCATTAAGGAGAAGACAATGTCAGATCTGTTGAAGACGATGTCGAATATGTATGAACAACCGTTGGCTATGAACATGGTGTATTTGATGCGGAGATTGTTCAATCTACAAATGTCTAAAGGTGGATCTGTTGTTGATCATATAAATGAGTACAACATGATTGTAAGTCAATTGAGTTATGTGAAAATTAATATTGAGGATGAAATTGAATCCCTGATTTTGATGTCAACTTTACCCGAGTCGTGGGATACTGTTGTTATCGCGACCAGCAGTTTTCGAGGATCTGAGAAACTGAAGTTCGATGAAATCTGAGATGTAGTTCACGACGAAAGTATTCGCAGACAAGAAATTGAGGATTCTTCTCATAGTGCACTCAGCATTGACCAAAGGAAAAGAAGTAGATCAAAGGGCCCAAACAAAGGTCGATCAAAATCAAAGAACCTTGAAAATTTTTCAAACAGACCAAACGTGACGTGTTAGAGTTTTGGAGAAAAATATCACTTTCGGACACATTGTACAAGACTAAAGAGGAAGCAGAATTACAAATCGAAGGATGATAATAATTCTATAAATTTAGCAGAAGATATTTGGGATATTATAATCCTCAGTGAACAGTCCGATTGAATCCTAAATTTTGGATTCAGGAGCATCTTTTAATTCATCTCCAAATAAAGAGTTGTTTCGAAATTTCAAGTCCTTAAATTTTGAGAAGGTGTATCTTGTCGACAACAAAGATTTGGTGATTGAAGGAAAATGGGATGAAAGCATACAAACTCGAGTAGAAAATTAGTGGGCATTAAAGGATATCAGAAATATTCCTGGTCTAAAAAAGAATATGATCTCTATTGGTAAGTTGGATAGCACAGGTTATGCAGCCAAGTTTGGAAACAACTCATGGAAGGTGAAGGGTGTCATGGTGGTAGCACGTTACACAAAATCTGGAACCCTATACACCACTGCAGAATGTATAAACATGGCTGCTGTTGTTGAAAGTGCTTCCAATTCAAGTCTATGACACAATAGATTTGGACATATGAGCGTCAAAGGAATGAAGATGCTGACTGTGAAAGGAGTTTTAGAAGACCTAAAATTTGTTCATATGAGTCTTTATGGGCAAACAAAAACGAGTTAGCTTCACAAAGGCTGTTAGAGAACCAAAGAAAGTACGATTGGAAATGGTCTATACAAACATTTGGGGACCATCTTCAGTTTCTTCACTTGGTGAATCAAAGTTCTACATCACCTTCATTAGTGATTTCAACAGGAAGGTATGGGTTTATTTCCTGAAATACAAGTCAGATGTGTTTGCCACCTTCAAGATGTTGTAAGCTGAAGTTGAAAATCAGACCAGTTTGAATATCAAATGCTTGAGGTCTGTCTTTTTTGTCAAGATATATTATTCGACGTCTAAAAAATCAGGTGGTGACTTATAATATCATGCGTAATTTCTATGGTATACCTTTTTTTCAAGTTTTCTAACATATTATAAGGTCCGAACTCTTTTCTTTTGTTTTAATTTCTTTATTTAAACCCTACCAACATGTGGGCAAGAGCCACTTTTTTTTTAAGAGCTTTAGAAAATAAACAACAAAGGGAACACAAAACGGTTGAATATCTTGTCACTTTGGGTATTTTCTTTCTACTTTTGCTTGTTCTCAACACTCCTCGTTATTTTACTCCACAAACATTTAAATAAAATAACATACACAAAATATGTTTTTCTTATTGTGAATACACACACCACCAAAAATAATCTATATCCAAAATACAAGATGAAACATGCAACATAACTTTGTTTTTGTAGCCCTCAATCTTTATCTGAGTTATGGTTGAAGCCATTGCATCTCTCTTAAAGTCAAAGATTTGACTTTTTTACGGAAAGGAGAAGCTTAAGGAAAGGAATGTAAGGAAAGGAATGTAAGGAAAGGAATTAAAATACAACAAAGACAAATCACTCCCAACATCGCTAACAAGGTATGCCATGCGGTTAGAAATGTTACTTTTGAAGCATAAGAATTCCTAAATGAGGCATTTAGCAGCCAAACTCCCAATAAATAACTATGTGATAAAGATGCAATGGTAATGCACATTGTTACTGTTAATAACCATACACAAATCTTATTTTTCAAAAGCAATCGACCTATAATGAACACAATCACACATATTGATGTAAAGAATGAGACAGAATTCGTAATCAAGTAAGCAGTGTAATAGTTTTCTTGGCATGAAGCTAGGTAGGCCATTACTGCAGTTCCTGCCATGAATGTTTTCAAAGTATTGCAGCTGTGAAACGAATGATGAATAGTGCTATTGGAGTTGTAAGGAATATCTTTTTGCCAAACACCGCCAGGAGGGTTGATTGAACCTTGAAAAGCCACTGTTGCAATAACCGTTGCCGCCAACACCATTGTACCTTGCACTTCTTGAAACCAATCACCTTTGTATTCAAGTTTCGTCTTCAACGAACTTTTCGTTAAGCTTTTGGGCAGTGGTGATGTCGATAACCCATCATAACATGGTTCTTCAATTTTGTTTGGCGATCCCTTCTCATTTGATGTAACACAAGTTTTTTTGTAGTGTTTGTTCCCGAGATAGACAATAAATATTGTACCATCTGCACAGTTTGAATTCAATTTGTTTATATCATAATAAAACTTTTTAATACCTAATTTGTAAGCTAATAAATAGACCAGCTCGATCATCTTGACTATTCTTTGTAACAGCTACAAACCACTGCTAGCATATATTGTCCACTTTGGCTCTGAATGCATCCTCGTCAGCCTCATGGTTTTAAAATGTGTCTTGGTCATGTCAAGGAGTTGAAGAGGTTTATTGGATTCTTAGGCCAACTATGTTGCTTAACATGAGCTTTTGGCTCCAGATTACTCTATTCTGACTACTCGACTCTTTCTTTAGTCTTAGAGTAATAGGGTCTAGACCCTCTTAATCTCACCACAATCCTAAGGTGCTTAGTCTAGTGTACGCATCTTGACCTAAGTCATCTGTAATACCCGAATTTTTAGATAAATAAATAAAAAAATAAAAATAACAACATAGGGGCAAAAGGGTCATTTTGCCCCTACTCTTATCCAAGGGGTCTAGTTGTTTGGGCTCCAAGAAGAAAGAGAGAGAAAAGAAAAGAAAAAGAGAGAGAGTATGGAGAAAGGAGAAGAAGTTAGGGTTTGGGAGAGAGGACGAACAGAGATGACAAATCGCCATTGGAGATCGAATCCAAGGCAAGAAACTTCGAAGCAATACTTCTCTCAGTGCTGGAAAAGGAGTTCGGGTGGTGGAATCCACTCATTCCGGCAAGAAAATCCGAGAACGGACAAAGTAAGGTTCCGAACTTCTTATTTCGATTTTATCTAGATGTGAGGAGTTTCATGAGCGTTAGATCTGGAGTTTTTGAGGTATGTGACTAAAATAAGATTCTCACAGGTTTCTTGAAGTTCTTGGACGAGAATCGGACGAAAATCAGAGTTTAGTCTGCCTTCGGGTAGAGCGATCGAAAATAGAAAATGTTAGTTTTTCTGTATATTTGGACGGCCTTAACTCATCCTGTGTTCAAGAACAGAATAAAGGAAAAATATATTGTAGAAGTAGAATATGAGATCTACAATTTGCGTGTAGGAACTTTGTTGATATGGATTACGGATTGAAAGATAAGAAAATCGGAAGAAAATAGATCGAAAACGCCAAAAACTCACGTTTCTGGAAAATTTGGAAAAACGCAGGAGGAGAGAGGGGAGGCCTTGCCACCACGCGTCGGCCAGCGTTTGGAGGAGCGCGGCAGGACCGACGAGTGACACGTGGCGACCGCGGGTTGGGGAGGCGTGCCCCACTGGCTAGTCGACACGCATCAGGGCGCGGATTTGGGTCAACCCGAGTCCGATCCGGCGCTCCGCACGCGACTCGAGAACACTGAACCAAATCGGCTGCTGGCCCGCGACTGTGCGGGAAGCCGTGCGTGGACACGCGCGCGTAGAAAGCCGCACGTAAAACACCCTCCAGGGCGCGTGCAGGCGCGTGTAGGCGCGTGGTTGATCTTTTTCCCTCCGTTCGACCTCCGTTTGCTTGTTTTTCGCACCGATCAACTCTGATCCTATTTTTATGTGAATTAGGACCTATCAAGGAAATTTCAGAATTTTTGGAACCTTTTCCGGCAAATAATTCGAGCTTGGTAAGGCCCGCGTCAACCAAGTAAGTAGCCATTTGGATTTCCACGAGCAGTACTTGTAGGAACCGCTAGGAACAAGCATGCATGCTACCACCTATGAAATTAGCTAGCCCGATTTAGCGTGTTATTATAGAAACTGCGAATATAAGATGATTATCGAAAGCTAGATACAAAATGTGTATTAAATCTGTTTTGATTGAGACTTTGATAATGTATGTATGCATGAGGAGGTTGGGAAACTTGTGAAATCTGCGCTCCGGGTAAAGATGGACGTTATCTTCCCGTTGAGCATGTTTGATAATTTTGCATGAACTGCTGCGTGTAAACTCTATTGTATGATGATTGCTTGTATTATCTTTCTTGATGAATAGGAAGAAATGATGAGCTTAGATTAGGATGCTTATGGCTAAATAAGCTAGACGAGACCCTAGATTGGGGGACCTCTAGAATACCGTGCAATTAGACCCGCGAAATGATTACCGGCGGAACCAGAACCCAGAATTCCAAACCCGATAGGTTTGTGACACCAGGCACGAGAATCCTAGAGAAACATGAATCTAAGTCTAAGGCACCAAGTTCCACCCTAGAAAGAATAATAGGTCACCACGGTAACTGTAGGTAGCCCGCTAGAGTTGAGCAGTGAAGATAGTGTCATCAGAACCTCCACTTCCCTCTCTCCTCCGATACCATACCGTCGAGATAGAGCTCCGGTACGGTGATCGTTGAGCTTTGCAGATCCGGATAGGGAAGTATGACAGGTGCCCAGACCTAGTGGTGATAGCTAAGGGGTCTTCTGAACAGGACTCCTGGGTCGTAGAAACCCGTCCCTGAGCGGGGGACGTGGAGCCACTTAGGATGACTCAGTAGCTGACCGGCATATAGGGGGTCACACCCCGTTTTGTGGGTGTATGGTCCCGTGTGAGGGTCGTCAGTTAACCTCCACCGATGATGTTCAGAGAGAGAGTCACGTATTCAGATCCAGCCATACGATCCCGTTAGATTTGCTTATGAGGTCGCGCCTCACCTTAGGACACTGATAATTTCAGTGCATAAGATGGGCAAGCCTTTTATGATACAGAAAAGAGAGTTGTAGCTTAGATCACTCTCCTTAGAAACCCGAGAAAGACCGTGGTTACCTACCAAGATAAGGATGCGAAAAGAGCCTACAAGTAGGCTGCTTACTGAGTATATTTTTATACTCACCCCTTTCTCCCCTTTTTTTTCAGGTACCATTTGATACGGGGAGGTGTTCGAGAGCTGTGCAGTCACAGAGGGGTGTCGTTCCGGAGCGTCAGTCCCTGGTCGGCTTTTAGAGTCCTTTGTCCGTTTTCACATTTAGAGTCTTTTGTATTTTTCTTCATAATTGTATTTTCCATTTGAAATATTTGATTTTAATTTTGTATTTCATTTTTACATTTGCAATTTCCTTTGTAATATTTTCAAAACAAACCTTCTTTCTCTTTTGTTTTAATTGAATGGTATTTTTATCCTTTTACTTTGCTTTTCTTTTTTTTTTATTTTCTTTTTGTTTGTTTTCGATTTCGTCCTTTTAGTCACGATTTCGATTCTTCGAAGCCTCGAAAATTGGGTCGTGACATCATCGCATAACCAACCTAACTCTTAGACTCTAGTTTTGTGTAGATAAACACGCTAGATAGGGAGAACACACTATCAAACACCTGCAGCTAACACATACTGTATCATGCACAATACATGCAAACAAGCTCAACAGGAAGATAATATCTATAAATAAACCTCGAGAACAGATCACAATAGCTAATCTTGTTTTCTAACAAATTAGAGTGGCGTAGCGGAAGCAGGGTGGGGCCATAACCCATAGGTCCTAGGATCAAAACTTGGCTTTGATTGAGGAGATAGATTTTAAAATTAATTGAAGTGCATACAAATCAATGCTAACATATATTATCTACTTTGGCCCGTTATGCATCGTCGTCAGCCTCAATGTGTCTTGGTCATGTCATGTCTAGGAGTTGAAGAGGTTTATTGGATTGTTGGATCGGGCTCAAATGGAAGATAATATCCATAAATCAACCTTGACCACATATCACAATAGCTCATTCTCTTTTCTAACAAATCAGAGTAGGAAGGGTGGTGGGCCTATCACCCACATGTCCCTAGATCGAAAGACTTCAAAATTTATAAACAAAATAGAAGTTCATTATCAAAATTTTATATTTTAAGAGCATGTAAATATAAATTAATTCATACAAGATTCTTAATCCATCACTCCTAAGCTTTAGTTACGTATGCTAGCCTCACATTTTAAAACGTTGACCATTTTACCTCCCCATTCAATGCCGAGTCTCACTATAAAAAATATCATGTCTATAATGGGATTCGAACCCAAGCCTTTTCGGAACAGTACCTAAAACTGGAAACTTAGACTAGCTTGGTAATCTTGACTATTTTTTTATTTGTAGCATATACGAATTAGTTCTAGCATATATAATCCACTTTGGCCCGTTATGCATCGTCGTCAGCCTCACCGTTTTAAAATGTTTCTTGGTCATGTTTAAGAGTTTGAAGAGGTTTATTGGATTCCTAGGCCATCTACGTTGCTTAACACGAGTTGTTGGCTCCAAGTTACTCTATTCTGAATCCTAGATTCTTTCTTTAGTTTTGGAGTCATAAGGTCAAGACCCTCTTAATGTCACAACGATCCTAAGGTGCTTAGTCTAGTGTAAGCATCTTGACCTAAGTCATCGTATAACCAACCAAACTCTTACACCCCCAGCTTTATGTAGATAAACACGCTTGATAGGGAGAACACACTGTCAAACACCTGGAGCTAATACATACTCTATCATGCACAATACAAGCAAACAAGCTCAACGGGAAGATAATATCCATAAATCACCCTGGAGCCCATATCACAATAGCTCATCCTCCTTTTTAACAAATCTGAATGGTGCAGTGGAAGCGTGATGGGTCCATAACCCATAGGTCCCAAGATTGAAATCTGATTGTGAAAGAGAAAATTATTTTATAATGACATTTAAAATTTGAGAGGAAGAGCGTGTGATATGACTCCTAAGCTTTATAGATTGCCGCCCACCATCGATACATTGCTTATTAAAAATGAGATTCAAACCCATGCCCTTTCAAAAAGCTTTTGGGTCTAGATTACTCTACTCTGACTCCTCGACTCTCTCTTTATTCCTCGAATGTCTAGGAGTTGACGAGGTTCATTGGATTCCTAGGCCAGCTAGGTTGCTTAACACGAGCTTTTGGTTTCAAGTTACTGTATTTTAACTATTCGACTCTTTCTTTAGTCCTCGAGTAATAGGGTCTATTTCCTCTTAACGTAGCCACGATCCTAAGGTGCTTAGTCTAGTGTACGCATCTTGACCTAAGTAATTATATAACCAACCTAACTCTTACATCCTAGCTCTGTGTAGATAAACACGCTAGATAGGGAAGCGAAGCGTGGTGGGCCCATAACTCACAGGTCCCTATTTTGAAACCTAGCTCTGATAGAGAAGAAAGACTAAAAAATGATACAATGACATTTGTTGCAAAACAAGGATCATTAACTCTCAAACAAGTACCTTAGACCTGCTCGGCCTATTTATTAACTTTGGCCCGTTATAGGTTTATTGCATTCATAGCTACACGAGCTTTCGATTCTAGGTTACTCTTTTGACTCCTCAACTCTTTCTTTAGTTCAATCCATTTCGTTATAAATCAACCTGGAGCACAGATCACAACAGCCCATCCTCCTTTCTAACAAATCAGAGTGGCGTAGCGGAAGCGTGGTGGGCCCATAACCCATAGGTCCCAGGATCGAAACCTGGCGCTGATAGAGAAGAAAGACTAAAAAATGATACATATTGACCGTCCTTGCAACACAAGGATCATTAACTCTCAAACAAGTACCTAGACTTGCTTGGCCTATTTATTCGCTTTGCCCCGTTATGGGTTCTATTGCATTCCTAGCTACACGAGCTTTTGATTCCAGGACTCCTCATTGACCGTCCTTGCAACACAAGGATCATTAACTCTCAAACAAGTACCTTAGACTTGCTTGGCCTATTTATTCGCTTTGCCCCGTTATGGGTTCTATTGCATTCCTAGCTACACGAGCTTTTGATTCCAGGACTCCTCAACTCTTTTTTCTTACAAATTAGAGTGGTGCAGAAGATTGGTGGGCCCATAACCCAGGTCTCACGAAAACTTTGCTCACTTTAATATTGATAGATAAAACAGTTTACATACAAAATTAGTTGATACATTCTTAATTCATGACTCATGACTCCTAAGCTTTATAGATCGCCGCCCACCGCTACATTGCTCACTACATATGCAAGCCTCACATTTTAAAATGTTTTGCATTGCTCACTACATATGCAAGCCTCACATTTTAAAATGTTTTGCATTATATCTCTCTAATCTTTGCCGGTTCTTACAGTAAAGAATATCATATCAAGAATGGGATTTGAACCCATGCCCTTTTGGACCAGTACCTAAAACTGGCGCCTTAGACCAACTCGACCATCTTGACTTTTATTTTTTTGTAACAAATACAAATCGCTGCTAGCATATATTATCCACTTTTAGGTACTGATGCATCGTCGTCAGTCTCACGGTTTTAAATGCAACTTGATCATGTCTAGGAGTTGAAGAGGTTTATTGGATTCCTAGGCCAGCTAGGTTGCTTCACACAAGATTTTGGCTCCAGGTCACTCTATTCTGACTACTCGTCTCTTTCTCTAGTTTTGGACTCGTAGGGTCTAGACCCTCTTAATGTCGCCACGATCCTAAGGTGTTTAGTCTAGTGTACGCATCTTGATCTAAGTCATCGTATAACCAACCTAACTCTTACACCCTAGCTCTGTGCAGATAAACAAGCTAGATAGGGAGAACACACTGTCAAACACCAGGAGCTAACACATACTATATCATGCACAATACAAGCAAACAAGCTCAATGGCAAGATAACATCCTTAAATCACCCTGGAGCACAGATCGCAATAGCTCATCCTCCTTTCTAACAAATCAAAGTGTCGCAGCGGAAGCGTGGTGGGCCTATAACCCACATGTCCTCAGATTGAAACCTGGCTAACACCGAAGAAAGACTTCAAAATTGATAGACAAAATTTGACACTTCAAAATTGATAGACAAAATTTGACTACTAACCTTTTCAAAAGACATCTATCTGAAAATATATATTATATTAGATAGGGCGGCGTTCCCAACCCCTTTTATCTAACGAAATAAAAATGTTCCCCACCCCTTCCCCTATTTCTAGTCTAAATTGAAATGCTTCACTTACGGGTAAGATAGTAAGATATTTGTTGTCTATCCCGAGAATTAAAAATCGGAAAAAAAATACTATGAACAATGAAGAACAATGCAATGACATAAGAAGTTTGTGGAGGAAGAACCTTGAATACAAAGGTGATTAGCTTCAAGAAGTGCAAGGTACAATGATGTTGGTAGCAACTGTGATCACAACCGTGGTTTTTCAAGGTGCAATCAACCCTCCTGGCGGTGTTTGGCAACAAGACATTCCTTTCAACTCAAATATCATTATTCATCATTCTTTTCATAGTAGCAATACTTTGAAAACATTCATAGCGGGCATTGCAGTAATGGCCTACCCAACTTCATGCCAAGGAAATTATTACACCGCTTATTTGGTTACAAATTCTATCTCATTCTTTGCATCGGTATGTGTGATTATGTTTATTATAGGTCGATTGCCTTTGAAAAAATAGGATTTGTTCGTGGTTATTAACAGTAACCATGTGTGTTGCTATTGCCTCCTTATCACATAGTTACATACTCGGAGTTTGGCTCGTAAATGCCTCATTTAGGAATTCGTATGCTTTAGAATTAACGTTTACAATAGCATGGTACATTTTGTTAGCAACGGTGGGAGTGGTTTCTCTTCGTTGTATTGTTATTCATTTCCTTCTTTTGGTGGTGAAGCTTCTCGTGTAGGCAGTAAAAAGGTTGTATCTTTGGCTTTGTGGCATTTAGAGAGATCCGATTACTTCAACCACAACTTAAATAAAGATCGATGGCTATACAAAAATTAGGTTAAGTTGTTTGTTTTATCTTATATTTCGGACATGGATTATTTGTCGTGGTGTGTTTATTCACTATGAGGAAACGTATTTTATGTATGTTATCTTATTTAAATGTTTGTGGTGTAAAATAACTCGAATGGGATTTGCGATAAGTAAGAATTTTTTTTGGATCTTTGAGGCGAGCACGACCCAATTTTTTAGGCTTCGAGTAATCAAATCGCGATAAAAAGAAAAAAATGAAAATGAATAAAATAAAACAAACAATTAACTATAAAATTGTGCGCGATTTAATATAAAACATTAGATATTGTTCTAGTTATTACAAATGGAGAATGGGTGCAAGAAAACCAATACAAACGACAACTCGAAAGAAATATAAAATAACATTGACGCCATGGGTCGACACCCCTCTATGATAGTACAACTATCTAGCACCTCTCCACCTTGATTGGTACCTAAAAAAGAAAGGAGAAAATGGGTGAGTATAAAACACTTAGTAAGTAGTCTACCTGTAAGCTCTCATCGGATCCTTAACCTAATATGTATCCACAGGCTTGTCGTAGGGTTCTAAGAAGTTTGCCACTGGTTCAGGTATTCCCTGAATGTTACATCACACCACAGTGGTGTCTAACATGAGCTAATCTATTTGTGTAGTCCCTTGTCTCCTCTTAGAGTAAGTTTCCTCCACACAGAATAGTAGCTCCATAATATACTACTATGTAGTATCTCATCTACTCTCAGGCAGGTTGTTCTACACACAATAATATATCCTCAATCAACTACCTATGTAGTCCCTCATCCACTCTCAAGCTGGGTTATCATACAATCGATAGTGATTTCTCATGTTATCTACTTATATAGTCCCTCGTCCCTCTCTAGGTAGGTTATCGTACATACAATAGCAATTCATAATGTCACCCACTTATGTAGTCCCTTGTCCTCTCTCAGGTGGGTAATCATACATACAGTTGTAGCTCCTTATATCATTTACTCTCGTAGTACCTCGTCCCCTATCAAGGCCGATTATGCTCTACAACTAATAGTGCGTCTTCAGGTTGTTAGGGCATGTTATATTCTACACATAGTGACTCTCCAAATAGTTTCGTTCGCGTTACTATCAATCTTATGTGTTCTCCTTGTTCACCTTGGTGCCCAATGGATATATTAGGTCCTAGGACGTCTAGGTGGATTAGGTCACAACAAACATTTTCAAGTCGCTCGAAGGTAGCATCTCGTGGCTAAGCCAAATCTTAAGGTACACCTAGGTCTCTAATTTCCACTCACGATCCTACGGTGGTCAATGTACTGAAAATGTATTAACCTAAGATGTTGCATAACCACTCTTGTTCTACTGCTCTCCTGACTCTATTCATGCACACCTAGGTTCTACTGCTCTATTGATCACCTAGTGCATAGAAATCATGATCTAAACGTCCATGTCGTTTACTAAGGGGATAATCCTATCGATCAAGTAAGCATAGGTAATTCATACATACATTTACCTGAATCTAGCATTCAATTTAATCCTATAGCTCAAACATGCTCTAACACGTGGAGCACAAATCCCAAAATTTTCGGTCCTTCATTCTGGTGCACCAGAAAGCATTTAATAGACATGCATTCTCATAATGGGCATTTATGTAATTTTTCTTCACAAACATGCACACCTATTCAGATTTTGCTCATTTAAATTCTAAAAATGCATATTCTAACCACCTAAGTTAAGATAAGCTGCATGCTAGAAGGTCTAGCCCTAATGATTCCTACCTGTATTACTTGGCTACAATTCAATTAGGATTAGTATAAAAGTTTGGACAAAAATCAATCGAACAGAGGTTGAACAGATAAAAAAAGACATTGCACAAGCAACTCACGCGCCTCACGCGCGGGTGTCACATGCCTTCAGGGGCTGAGAAGATGTGCCTCAAGGACGCCACGTGTTAGCGGCTGATTGGTAGGCTCGAATTAGACAATCAATCCTGCGGCAAATGAATTTTCCTTGGTTTTTCCTCTGTTGAGACATGGGTCGATCAAGCGAGTAAGGTATGCAGTACAAGTTGGCTTGCTACGCATCACCTCTGCGTCCAGCTGCATTGCTCCACCCGCAATGTACCACGTGTCGACTTGTGTGTTAGCCGGGACTCTCCATGTATTGAGCGACACACGTCCTACCTTGTTTCGCTTGCACAATCACGATTTCAAGATTCTGATGAGTTTTCTAACTTTTTAAATTTTTATATCTTTTCCTAAAAAATCTATCAATATTTGATTTCTTCTCGAAGTTCTAGAGTTATATTCCATTACATGAAGATATTTCTCTTGAAATTTTTAATCAAATATACGCAAAGTTATTCAAGATCAAAGTTGCCTAAAATCAACTCTCTTACCGTTCTTGGAGGCATCCCAAAACTCCTACTTCCAACGTGATTGGACTTCGAATTCCTTCACAATAAGTGTGCGAAATTACTTCAAGATGACATACTAAAATTACAGAGGCAATTTCCTTAATATGCACACGAATTTTGAGAAGAATTTAGACCTAAAAACTCATACAACTCATATTTGTTCTTTCTAGGTTCGTGGCGAAATCGAACAAATCTAGAACCCCAAATGTAGCCCTTTGCCTACTTTGAGTTTATTGTGAAGGACTCTAATCAAGTCAGCCTTCTCTCGCCTAATCGAACAATTTTTTTTTTCCTTTTGTTTTTGCATGTGATTAGTCTAGGGCCTCCTCAAACCCTTAAAAAATAGTATGATTGGCAGCAAATATTGTCCGTTGGCACACCGTCGAGTGTCTGGCTCTGATACCATTTATAGTAGCTCAAACCCACTGCCATCAGATCTAGTCTGCTTTGACACATTACGTATAGCCGTTAGTCTCATGGTTTTAAAATGTGTCTGCTAGGAAGAGGTTTCCACACCTTGTAAAAAATGTTTCATTCCCCTGTTCAATCGACATGAGATCTCACATAAAAATACTATTTATTAGACATTAATACAATACATAGTTAGATTGTATGATCTTCACCCTCACAATTGTTCAAATATATAAGTTTTTTTTTTCTTTGTTAAATGATATTCATTTTAGTTATTAAGAAGTTTAAATTAAATGTTTTTAGCTTATAAAGGATTTAACTAAGAAAAAAAACATAAATCTAAAAAAGCCACTTGCACGCAACCCGTCACAATTGTCTTTTCTTGGCAGCACATTTGGCGATTGTGCGGCACTCACTCTCATCACTGAGTGAATCAAGCCAACTTCGGATCACGTTACCTACAGTTGGGCAACATATATTCAAGCGGGGTTCTGATTTAAAAATAAGATTTTAGAAAACTTAGGAGAGAGGTTTTGGAAAAAGAGTTTTGAAAGCAAGAATGAGAAAGAGAGAGATTGAGAGTAGTATTATATAGCATGTAAGCAAAAGACAACAACAACGGTTTAAACCGTATAGTACATTTTGAAGCATTTCATGTTTACCACGAGTAGCCATGATTTCGCCAAAACGTCATACTCTTAAAGAAACAAGAAAGAAATAATATAACATGAAAGCAGTAAAAGATAGCGGAAAAGTAGTACAAGGCAAGGGTTTCGGCGTGTAACGGGCATGCGGTCATAGGCAACATGCCTCTGACAAGCAAGACCGTGACACAACGCGCAGATTGAAAGTCTAATTTATAACATGACCTCTAATAATAATAATACATAATCAATGTTCTACACAAAATGGATAAAATAATGCTAGGAAACATTCTCTCATTGAATTTCTTATTTTCTTAGACCTTTACAAAGTCTAATCTAGATTTAAATATTCTAAAGTAGAACATATTAATTACAATTCAATTGATTATGCAACGAATATGAACATAATTATAAAAATATACTTGCATGCAAAATGTGATTAATTTATAATATGATATTTAATATTAATTATACATAACCCATATAATACTCAAAATGGATAGAATAATGTTTAGAAAAACTATTTCTCGTTGATTTTTCATTTTCATGATTTTTTCAAAGTCTCTTATATGTATGGAGAGGAAACCTTTAGAATTCAACCATGGTTGAAATTTAGAATTAAAAATAAATATTAAACCATGGTTGTAGTTAGTTAGTTAGTTAATTAATTAAAAAAAAATGGATTTCGTCACAATAATTTGACGTGACATCTTTCTCTTCTTTGATTATATTAATTTCGTTGCAATTACTTAGATTTTAATTAAAAGTTAAACATCAAGATTTTTTCCGAGTTTAGGAATATATGTTTTGGATAAAAAATTAATTGTATAAAAAACATTCTCTATCTGTTTACCCCAATCCATGAAGCTAGTATTTGATGAGTTACGAAAAAAGTAGCTATACGTCAAGGAGAGATGTGACTTTGCAAGAATATGCATCACCTTCCTCGAGCACGTCATCAGGTGTGGAGAAATCAAAATGGATAGTGATAAGATTAATACTATCGAGGATTGAAGAGTCCCCACTTTAGTGACCGAACGATCCTTTTTGGGATTAGCAAACTACTATAGGTACTTCGTTGAAGGGTTTTCACAATAATCCCCCATTAACAGAACTTTTGAACAAGAACCAATCTTGGTTGTGGTCAAACGAGTGTCAAAAGAACTTCAAAGATCTAAAGACAACCATGACGAGGGGTCTTGTCCTTGGTTTGACAAACGTCTCTAAGCCTTTTGAAGTATTGATGGATGCATCTGACTTTGTCCTCCTTTTCGAGGAACGCCACCGTATCGCCTATGAAAGCAAAAAGCTCAATAATGCAGAAAGAAAATACACTTTCTCCGGAAAAGAAATGTTTGTCGTCGTCTATTGTCTTAGAGTCTGGAGGCAATATCTCTTGGGATCCAACTTCGTAGTGAGAACAGACAACAGTGTCATTTGCCACTTCTTCGATCAATGATCAATCGAAGTTGACGTCATAGCAAGCTCGGTAGCAAGAATTATTAAATGAGTTCGACGAATTATTAAATGAGTTCGACTTCAAGTTCGAACATAAAATAGGAAAGAGTAACCAAGCAGCCGACGCGTTGAGTCGAAAGGACGAACATGTGGCCCAGAGAATGCTAACCCACATTCAGCCAAGTAAGATTAGTGGGTTGATGCGCAACATCACAAGGGAACACCTATAACAAAGCTATTGTTGATCCTAGCCAAAAGGGTTAGAAAAGTCAGAAGACTTGTACGGAGCATTCGAGAATTCCAAGTCCAATGGAAAAATATTCCTATAGATGAAATTAGTTGGGAACGCACCAAAGATCTGAACTCTGCCGCGATCCACATTGAAGATTTCAAACATAGACGCTTGATAAGGACGTCAACCATTTAGGTGGGGGAGGATGTCATTGTCATGCTTGTCTAGGACGTGTTGCCATATTATTTTACTATTGTATTTTTGTGTTTGTATTATCCGATGAAATCATGTCAAGTTTTCTAGAACCTATTCTTAGAATGTCAAGTTTTCTAGAACCTATTCTTAGAAAGAAAGGGCTTTCTAGAACCTATTCTTGGAAGGAAAGGGCCTGTATAACATCATGGCCAGAGTATAAATGTTATATGATACAAGTCAAACCATAAATGTCATATACTCACGATCCTAACCTGCTCAGGCTACTAGAGGCATCCTGATCTTGGTAATGGTCTAGCCAACCTAACTCTAACACCCTAGCTCTGTGTAGATAAACATGCTCCACAGGGAGAACACATAGTCAAATACTTGGAGCTAACAAATACTATATCATCCACAATACCTGGAGCTAACAAATATTGTATAAACATGAGTGCATTTGAATTCCATTCCTCGAAGTTGCTCCAAGTATCGCCAGTAGTTGTTTCCTATTAGAAAGTTCATCTCGTTTTGTTAATAACTCAAATTTTTTATTGCCTTAAACAATATAGATTTTAGCTTTGGGATGGTTTGAGACAGTGGAATTTGATGAAATCCCCTGTATCGAGCCAAGAACCCACATTCTGAGCCATTAGAACCGCTGAAGCCGAGCCGAATCAACTTAGTTGCGTAAGTCGAAGGAGACATTGATTGTAGAAGCGACATGTTTCGCTAGTGGGAGGTGACACATGTGCAGGTAGCCATTCTTTTCTCTCTTGCAGGTTGATATGTGAGGAGCGTGTGAAGGTTTTGACGTGTTGTGGGCATCAGGGGAAATCGTGTACAAGGAGGGTGTGAAAATTCCGACGCCTCGCTGGAATTCTCCTACCTTTTCTGGCAACCGAGTATTTTTTTTTTCTGTGATCTTTACCGTAAATAACTAAATAACTATGTAGAGTAAATAACTTCACATATATATAGTAAACTAAACCATATTATTCTTTTTTTTGGTATTCTTCTTAAATTGTAATTATTGAATTTTTTGTACTCCCTCTAAGTGATCATATTAGAAGTCATCAATATAAACTTCTAGCGGTCGTGGAGTTACCATCTCAATTTTGCCACATATATTTCTCTTTTCATTTTTTCTCTTGTTTTTCATGTTATTCATCTAGATCGAGTGTGCAAGTTGTTGATTCTAACCACTAGTATCCATTGAAAAATCAAAGAAACATAATGACAAATTTGAAGATGATAATAATTTTGAGAATTTAGTCGAAGATATTAGGGATACTCTAATCCTTTGTTATGCATTTCATGTTTTAAATTTATTTCATTATCGTTTTCAATTCCACTTCTAAATTACTTTTCGAACACGTAAGACCATAACGGTTTTTCGACTATGAAGTATGTTTATGTTGAAAGTTTATTGTTTAAACAATGATGTTTTAAGAGTTATATTCTGCACATGAGCTTTTAGATTAAGATGATAATAGCGATTTTAGATAGCTGAAAACTACGGTCATTACATAAATTCTTGTGATTTTTCTAAACATTTTGTTCCTTTACCTCATCTTGAACTCCCGTCTCTACGGCTCTCAATAAAATTCCACAATATAAAATTTTAAAAGAAAAGGGGGAGAGTTAATCATAGTTGAGTGTGATACAATGTACAACCCGGAAACACAAAATTATTGGATATTTCATTCACTTTGGTGTATTTTCTCTGTTTTTCCTTCTCTCAAGACTTATGGTTATTTTATAGGACAAACATTTGAATAAGATAACATATACAAGGTATTTTCCCAATTGTAAATACACAAACCACCACAAATAATCCATATCCAAAATATTTACCCTTTTAACCCTTTCAAAATAAAAGATTTAACTTTTCTACTGGTTTAAAAAAGGAAGGGAATTATAATACAACAAACAAAAATCACTCCCACGGTTGCAAGCAAAATGTACCATACTATTGTAAAGGTTAATTTTAAAGTATAAGAATTCCTATATGAAACGTTTACCAGCCAAACTCACCAAGTAGCTTTGTGATAAGGATGCAATGGCAATGCACATAGTTACTGTTAACATCCATGCACAAATCCTATTTTTCAAAGGCAATCGACCTATGATGAACATAATCACACATATTGATGCAAAGAATGAGATAGAATTTGTAATCAAGTAACCAATGTAACAAGTTCTTTGGTCTAAAGTTAGGTAGGCCATTACTGCAGTTCCTGCTATGAATGTTTTCAAAGTATTGATACTATGAAATAAACAATGAATAGTGATATTGGAGTTGAAAGGAATGTCTTGTTAACAAACACCGCCAGGAGGGTTGATTGCACCTTGAAAAGCCACCGTTGCAATCACCGTTGCTACCAACATCATTGTATCTTGCACTTCTTGAAGCCAATCACCTTTGTATTCAAGGTTTTTCGTCTACAAACTTCTTATAAACTTTTTGAGTGTTGGTGATGTCGATAACTTTTTATCGCATTGTTCTTCAATTCTGCTTGGTGATCCCTTCTCATTTGAGGCAACACAGTTGTTCGCAGTGTTTGTTCCTGTTTTTTTTTTCTCGGGATAAACAATAAATATTGTACTATTTGCACAATTTGAATTCAATTTTGTTTATATCATAATAGTGTTGAAGATTGCTAATTTAGGGAATGATCGTGCGTTTATAAGTAAGGAATATATCTCCATTGGTATGAGGCCTTTTGTGGAAGCACAAAGCAAAGTCATTGGAGCTTGACGAATGATGTAGTTTGTTCGAGGACTCTAGAGAAGGAGTCGAGTCTCGATTAAGGGGAGACTGTTCGAGGGCTTCATAGGCCTTAAGGGAAGCTTTATAGTGTACTTCGTTCGATGTGAGAATTTTTAGGAGAAAGACCTATTTGAGCTCCCGATAATAATTTTCAGTTTCATAAATTTTCAGTTTCATAAAATAATCATACAGGAACTTAGTTTTTTTCAACGAACCAATTCAATTATAATAACATACCTCAATTCGTCTTAACATCATAGAAAAAAAATTTCTTCAACCACCCAATTCAATTATAATAGCATACCTCAATTCGTCTTAACATCATAGAAAAATTTAAAATGGTATTTTCATTCTCATCGCCTTTGTTGAGGAATCCATAATCTTGTGGATCTTCAATTGTTGTGATCAACAACTTAAGAGCTTCCAAATGGTTGTGTTTTATGCATAAATGAAGAACATTTTGACCATTGTGAAGCTTCCTCCAAAGAGATTGTGGCCTCCCATTGATTAACAGTTGAATGATATCAATTCGCCTATTAATCACTGCATGGTGGAGAGGAATCAACCCATTCAAATCACGAACCATGCAAGTGCTTGTGTTCTTCTCTAGCAAAGCTTGAACAATCTCGACCGTTCCATTTTCTGAAGCCAAGTGTAGAGGTGTCCTTTACACGACACCAACTTCCCGAGTAAGTTCAGGATTGAGATCTAAAAGAAATCGAGTGAATTCAAGGTGGCAATACAAAACTAAGACATGCAATGGACTCTCAACGTTGGATGAAGAGATTAGAACTCTTTGAACGATATTTGGGTCGACTCGAATTAGTGTCTTACAGCTTTGAATGGACCCAATGTCTAATGCTTCATATAGCTTTCTTTTGTTTCTTCAATTGAGGAAATGGCTAATCTAAGTTTGTTGTTTTCACCATTTGCCTCCATTATTGATTCTCTAACTTACTCCCAAATGGGGTTTTCACATAGAATTTTTAAGATTTTGTTGATTATTTATTTATTTATTTTTGATAGATGGTGAGGCTTCCAACTAAGTTCAAGTTACCTTTTGAATTTTCAAAATAGTCCAATTATTGCCCTCATTTCTTAGAAAACAAAAATTATTATTTGTACTTTTGCTCGAGAGGGACACCAAAGTGTCACCATCCTAGTTTAAGTGGATGGGATGCAAACCGAAGGAAATTTCTTTGTTGAATTATGGATAGATGTATATATCATTATTTATTTCACTTAATTTTGTTGGGAAGCTATTGTTTCTCATCGGTAAGGATAATGCCTCTCGTGTTTGTGATTAAGTTAAATTATACTACACTTGTTAAATTTAGAGATAGATTTTTGTAGAACAGTTTCATTTTTACCTTTAAATTTGTTTCAAAATAGTTCTTCGGTCAACATTTTCGTTATAATTAAAAACAAAAAGTGATGTGATAATGTTGGGTTATAGAGTCGGTTAACTATTTATAATAAAAATATGACAGAGATAAATATTTATATATAATAGGTGGTTATACTGTTAAAGTTATATATTGTAAACTGAAACCATATATAACTCTTCGGTAGTGCTTTCATAAATGTCTGAAGGTGGATCTGTTGCTGATCATATAAATGAGTTCAACATGACTGTAAGTCAATTGAGTTTGGTGGAAATTAATTTCGATGATGAAATTGAAGCACTGATTTTGATGTCATCTTTACCCGAGTCATGGGATACTGTTGTTACCGCGACCAGCAGTTCTTGAGGATCTGAGAAACTGAAGTTCGATGAAATCCGAGATGTAGTTCTCAACGAAAGTATTCGCAAACGAGAAATTGAGGATTCTTCTCGTAGTGCTCTCAGTATTTGACCAAAAGGGAAGAAGTAGATCGAAGGGCCCAAAAAAATATCGATCAAAAACAAAGAACCGTGAAAATTTTCCAAATAGACCAAACGTGGTGTGTTGGAGTTGTGGAGAAAAAGGATCACTTTCGGACAAATTTTACAATACCAGAGAGGAAGCAAAATCACAAATCGAAGGAGGAGAATAATTCTATAAATTCAGCGGAAGATATTGAAAATGCTCTAATCCTTAGCGTGAATAGTCCAATTGAATCCTAGATTTTGGATTCAGACGCATCTTTTAATTCGTCTCCAAATAAATAGCTGTTTTCAAATTTCATGTCTTGAAATTTTGAGAAGGTGTATCTCGTCGACAACAAAGATTTGGTGATTGAAGGAAAATGAGATGAAAGCATACAAACTTCAGCAGGAAATTAGTGGACATTAAGGAATGTCAGATATATTCGTGGTCTGAAGAAGAACATGATCTCTATTGGTCAGTTGGATAGCACAGGTTATGCAACTAAGTTTGGAAACAATTCGTGGAAGATTATGAAGGGTGCCATGGTGGTAGCACGTTACATAAAACATGGAACCCTATACACCATGCAAGGTGTATAAACATGGTTGCTGTTGTTGAGAGTGCTTTCAACTCGAGTCTATGACACAATAGACTTGGACATATGAGCGTCAAAGGAATGAAGATGCTGACTATAAAAGAAGTTTTAGAAGACTTAAAATTTGTTCATACGGGTCTTTATGAGAGATTCGTTATGGACAAATAAAAACGAGTTAGCTTCACAAAGGTTGCTAGAGAACTAAAGAAAGTACGATTGGAAATAGTCTATACAAACGTTTGGGGACCATCTCCAGTTTCATCACTTCGTGAATCAAAGTTCTACGTCACCTTCATCGATGATTTCAGTAGGAAGGTATGAGTTTATTTCCTGAAACACAAGTCAGATGTGTTTGCCACCTTCAAGATGTGGTAAGCTGAAGTTGAAAATCAGACCGGCTTGAATATCAAATGCTTGAGGTCTGTCTTTTTTGTCAAGATATATTATTCGACGTCTAAAAAATCAGGTCGTGACTTCTCATATCATGCGTAATTTCTATGGTTTACCTTTTTTCCAAGCTTTCTAACATATTATGCGTAATTCACGATTATTTACTGTTTAAGGTTCGAACTCTTTTCTTTTTTTAATTTCTTTATTTAACCCTACCAACATGTGGGCAAAAACCAGTTTTGTTAAGAACTTCAGAAAATGAACCGCAAAGGGAACCCAAAACGGTTGTTCGTTCACTTTGGGGTATTTCATTTCTATTTTTACTTGTTCTCCAACACTTCAACAAACATTTAAATAAAATAACATACACAAAATATGTTTTCCTTATTATGAATACACACACCACCACAAATAAAACATATCCAAATACAAGATGAAACACACAATATAACCTAAGTTTTGTGTAGCCCTTGATCTTTATCTGAGTTGTGGTTGAGGCCATTGTGTCTCTCTTAAAGTCAAAGATTTGATTTTTTGTATGGACCAAGCGAGAAGCTTCACCACCAAAGTAACAAAAGGAATAACAATACAACAAAGAAAAACCACTCCTAGCATTGCTAACAAGATGTGCCATGCTGTTACAAATGTTACTCTTGGAGCATAAGAATTCTTAAATGAGGCATTTAGCAGCCAAACTCCGAGTAAATAACTATGTGATAAGGATGCAATGGCAATGCACATGGTTACTGTTAATAACCATGCACAAATCCTATTTTTCAAAGGCAATCGACCTATTATGAACATAATCACACATACTGATGCAAAGAATGAGATAGAATTCGTAATCAAGTAAGCTGTGTAATAATTTCCTTGGCATGAAGCTGGGTAGGCCATTACGGCAGTTCCTGCCATGAAAGTTTTCAAAGTATTGCTACTATGAAATGAACGATGAATAGTGCTATTGGAGTTATAAGGAATATCTTCTTGCCAAACACCGCCGGGAGGGTTGATTGCACCTTGAAAAGCCACTGTTGCAATAACCGTTGCCACCAACATCATTGTACCTTGCACTTCTTGAAACCAATCACCTTTGTATTCAAGTTTCGACTTCAATGAACTTGTCATTAAGTTTTTGGGCGGTGGTGATGTCAATAACCCATCATAACATGGTTCTTCAATTCTGGTTGGCGATCCCTTCTCATTTGATGCAGAATAGTTGTTTGTAGTGTTTGTTCTCATTTTTATTCCCTTGATAGACAATAAATATTGTACAATCTGCACAATTTTAATTCAATTTGTTTATATCATAATAGAACTTTTCGATACCTATGTTGTAAGTTAATAAACCTGAGCTAGTTGAACAAGTTAATAATTTATATAGTAACTTTAGGGGAATTGTTAGTAGAATTAGTACAACAGGCTAGTAACTTATGGAGTAACTTAGGAGAATTGTTTGTAGACTTAGTAGAATAAGAAAGTATCTATAAGAGAATTGGTACTAGTTGCTAAATTGTGGACAAGTTTTGTGGCGGTGGACAAGCTTTGTGCTTTAATTAGTAAGAATTGTTAAGGCTCTTAACTTGAGGAGAAAGTTTATGAAACTCTCCCCTGTAAATAATACTCATGAGAAGTATGTTTTTTTCACAACAACATAAAACAAGAGAGAATTGAAAAGCTAAATGCTTCAGATTACTTTGTTCCAAAAAGATCTCTCACCTCAAGTTTTTCCTTTACCTCTTTTACTTGTTTCAACATATCTCAATCGTGAGTTAAATCCAACATTTGGTATCAAAACAAGAATGCCGAAATTTTTTTTGTCACTATAGAAAGTCACTGGAGAAGAAGTGACAACGATAAAGAGAGAAAAGGAGGGGAATGTAACACTCTAGTACCCGTTACTCACGAAGAGTAACTACGTAGCATGGTCAATCTAGATGCATGTCAACTTACATGCACAAGGCATGTGGAACGTCATCGAGCATGGTGATGTTGAGGAGCGTAAGGACAGGATGACTCTTTTTGCCATCTACCAAGTGGTCCCGTAGGACGTTCTTCTCATGTTGGCATCGAAGAACTCGACAAAGGTAGCGTGGGAGACGTTGCAAACAATGCATGTGGGCTTGGAACGTGTCAAGGAAGCAAAGACGCAAACCTTGAAGAGTGAGTTTGAGGCTAAACACATGAAGGATGGTGAGTCAATAGATGACTTTGCCATGAAGTTGACAACGATCGTCAGCAGCATCCGTTTATTAGGCGACATGGTGGAGGAGATCTCTGTCGTCAAGAAGTTCCTTCGAGCTGTTCCCCCAAGATTCAAGCAAATTTTTACCGCCATTGAGCAGTTCGGCGACCTCAATAACATGTCAATTGAGGAGGTCGTTGGTCGTCTTAAGGTCCATGAGGAGAGATTCGTGACTATGAAGACAAAGAGGAGGAAAAATACCTTTTACTCATACATGAGAAGTGGCTCGCACGGATGAAAAAGAATGATGCGACTGGCTCTTCTTTTTCAAGTACGAGGGGATGTGGCAACTATAACAAGGAAAATAAAGGTCATAGACATGGGCGCGGACATGGTCGTGGACATTGTGGCAAAGGAGTCCGTGACAATACCTCACAAACCCATGACAATGTTGTTGGGAGGGAGTCCCACATTGGCTAATTTAGGGAATGATCATAGGTTTATAAGTAAGGAACACGTCTCCCTTGGTATGAGGCCTTTTGGGGAAGCCTAAAGCAAAACCATGAGAGCTTATGCTCAAAGTGGACAATATCGTAACATTATGGAGAGTCATGGTTCCTAACAGGGTATCAGAGTCATGCCCTAAACTTAGCCATGTCGATAGAATCCTCAAATGTCAAACAAAGAATTGTGAGCCTCGAATGTGTAGTCAAAAGTGACTAAAGTGTCGAACAAAGGGTGTACTTTGTTCGAGGGCTCCAAGAGAAGGAGTCGAGCTTCAATTAAGGGAAGCTGTTCAAGGGCTCCATAAGTCTTAGGGGAGGCTCTATGGTATACTTTGTTCGAGGAGAGGTTTTGGGAGGGAGTCCACATTGGTTAATCTAGGGAATGATCATTGGTTTATAAGTAAAGAATACATCTCCATTGGTACGAGACCTTTTGAGGAAGCCCAAAGCAAAGTCGCGAGAGATTTTGCTCAAAGTGAACAATATCATACCATTGTGGAGAGTCGTGGTTCCTAACAAATGGCAACCTCTAGAAGGACAAGAGTATGATCAAGTGTTACTCTTGTGGAAAATATGCACACTATGCAGTAGAGTGTCGCAAGAAGAAGCAAGATGAGGAGGCAAACCTCACACTCACGCAAGATCAAGAGCCCGCACTAATGTTGGCTATGCCCAACTTGTTGATGCTCAACGAAGAAAAGATTATGGTGAACCTTCTCACAAAAGGAGAAGATTGAGTGGAGACAAACATGTGGTACCTTGACAACCAAGTAAGCAACCACATGAGGGAGATCGAACAAAGTTCAAGGAGTTTGATGAGAAGCTCATTGGAATCGTGAAGTTTGGCGATGGATCAATTGTACCGATACAAGGCAAAAGATCCATCTTTTTCCCGTGCAAGAATGCCGACCAACATTTACATCCAAGGTATACTATATCCCAAACTTGAAGAGTAACATTACCAGTCTTGGTCAGATGATGGAAGAAGAAAGTAGAGTGGAGTTAGCTGACTTGTTCCTCAAAATGATCGACAAAAATGGAACCTTGTTGATGAAGGTAAAACAGTCGCATAACCGACTGTATAAGATACCATTGGAGACCAGTCAACCCACCTCCCTATTGACGACATTTGCAGACCCAACTTGGCTATTGCATGCAAGACATGGGCATGTGAACTTTCAGATGCTTAAAACTACGGGGCTACCAAAATCATACATCTGAACAAGCTATGAGAAAGTTTCCTAGTCTCCAAACAAACAAGATTGTCGTTCCCAGCTCAAACAAGTTTCTGTGCTGAGCGACCCCTACAACTGGTTCATGCAAATTTGTGTGGCCCAATCACTTCATCATCGATTGCTGGTAAGAAGTATTTTCTCTTACTTGTTGACGATTATAGTCGTTGAATGTGGGTTTACATGCTCAAAGAAAAAGGAGAGTGGATGCGGGTGTACATGCTCAAAGAAAAAGGAGAGACATTATGTGTGTTCAAGAAGTTCAAAAGACTCGTTGAAAATGAGACTAATCACAAGTTGAAAACCTTGTGCACCGATCGTGATGCCGAGTTCCCATCTAAGAACATCTCAGAGTTTTGCGAAGAGGAAGGTATCAAGTGTCAACTCATAGCATCGTACATTCTACAACAAAACGTTGTGGTCAAACAAAGAAACTGCACAATACTGAACACTACAAGAAGCTTACTCAAGAGCATGCAAGTCCCGACGATCTTTTGAGGTGAGGCAATACGACATACGGTTTATCTTCTAAACCATTTACCGACAAAGGCGTTGGACACTCACACCCCCTATAAAGCATGGTCGACAAGACACCTCACTTCGAGTAACTAAGAGTCTTCGGTTGTACATCACTTGTTAAGACGGCAAAACCATATATCAAAAAACTTGATGATAGACGCCAAAAGATTGTGCATTTTGACATAGAGGATGGGACCAAGGCACACAGGCTGTATTATCCGCAACATAAGAAAATTCATGAAAGTAGAGATGTCATATTCAAAGAAGATAAGAAGTGGAATTAGTGCAGTGTTGGCGATAACAAGCAGACTATTACAAAGTTCACTAGTCTTGAAGAAGAGGGAGAATCAACGAACCAAGAAAGTGCTCCTATAGCAACACCAACAAGTCCACACATGTCATCACCAGTGACACCGAAAGATGTGATAGACTCTCTAGAGCAAGAGAGCTCAGGCGAGAGTACAAGAGGATCCAAAATAGAGGATGGACCAAAGAATTTTCATTCTCTTGCCGAAATGTATGCGGATACACTTGAAGAAGAATTGGATCCCGATGAGTTAGTGTTGCTATCGGCTGAGGAGCTGACAACCTACTGTGAGGCAGCAACTGAGATAATGTGGCAAGAGGTCATGCAAAAAGAGCTTGAAGCCATTGAGAAGAAGAATATGTGGGCACTAACTAACTAACCGTCCAGACACAAGCCCATCGACTTGAAGTGGGTGTTTTAGTTGAAGAAGAATAGTGAATGAAATGTCATCAAGCATAAAGCAAGACTCGTGGTGAAGGGATACGTGCAACGACAAGGAGTTGATTTTGAGGAGGTTTTCGCGCCTATGACTAGACTGGACACTGTAAGGTTGATTCTTACCCTTGCAGCTCAACACGGGTGAGAGGTCAATCACTTGGATGTTAAATCAGCATTCTTAAATGATGACCTCTAAGAAGACGTGTATGTTGCCCAACCTGAAGGGTGCATCATAAAAGCCGAAGAACAAAAAGTGTACAAGTTGTCAAAGGCCCTCTATGATTTACCGTAAGCATCGAGGGCGTGGAATATACGTCTGGACAAGAGCTTAAATAGTCTAAACTTCACGAAGTTCTCGCAAGAACAAGCAGTGTATACAAGAAACAATAGGACTGAAATACTCATAGTTGGCGTGTATGTTGTTGACCTGATCGTCACTGATACAAGTGTGGAAGAGGTCAAAGAGTTTAAGGAGCAAATGATGAAAGAATTTGAGATGACTGATCTCGGATTACTCACGTACTACCTTGGTATTGAAATGGACCAAAGAAAAGATTGCATCATGCTGCTAAAGCAATTGACCTATGTTATAAAGTTGTTGCAACAATTTAAGATAGCAGAGTGTCACTCGACTAAATATCTCATGGAAGCAAAGTTACAACTCGTGAAAGATGTTGAAGGAAACTTAGTGAATTCCACTGAGTATAGGCGTGTCATCAAAAGTCTAAGGTACTTGACTCATACTCGTCCGGACCTTTCATATGTTGTTGGAATAATGAGTAGATACATGGAAAAGCCCACTATGATGCATCATCAAGCGGTTAAGCACATTCTCCATTATGTGAAGGGAACCACAAACTACAGAATGAAGTATCAAAGAGGGCGAGGTCCTGAAGAACTAGTCAATTTTACCGATAGTGATTTAGCTGGAGACATTGACGATAGAAAAAGCATTGCAGGAATGATGTTTTATCTAAAAGGAAATTTGATCTCTTGGCAATCTCAGAAGCAGCAAACTGTGTCATTATCTTCCTGTGAGGCCAAGTTCATGGCAACAACTGTTGTGTCGTGCCAAGCATTATTGTTGAGAAATTTTTTAAGAGAAGTGACTGGAAGTGAACTAAAGTCAGTAACTCTCTACATCGACAAAAAATCTTCAATTGCACTCATGAAGAATCTGATATTTCACGAACGCAACAAACACATTGACACTCGCTTCCACGTCATCTGTGAGTGTTTTGAGAAGAGACAAATCATTTTGGATTTCGTATCCAATAGAGAGCAAAGTGCAGATATTCTAAATAAAGCCCTAGCAAGGGTTAAGTTTGCAGAGATGCCGGAAATGCTTGGAGTGAAGAACCTCAAACAAAATCAAGTTTACGGAGGAGATTGTGAGCTAATAAATTTGTGCTAGTTGAACAAATTACTAACTTATGGAGTAAACTTAGGAGAATTTTTAGTAGACTTACTAGAATAAGTTACTCAACTTATGGAGGAACTGTAGAATAATTGGGAGTAGTTGCCAAATTGTGGACCAAGTTCCGTGGCTGTGAACCAAGCTTTGTGCTTTAATTAGGAAGAATTGTTAATGGTTCTTAACTTGAGGAGAACGTTTATGAAGCAAGTTAGTGCTTTCTCCACTATAAATACTCGGGAGAAGTACGTTTTTTTTTTCAGAACAACACAATAACAAAAGAGAATTGAAAAGCTAAATGCTTAAGATTACTTTGTTCCAAAAGCTCTCTCTCCTCAAGTTTTTCCTCTGTCTCTCGTATTTGTTTCGACATATCTAAATAGTAGGTCAAATCCAACATATTTAATCTCCTAAATAATAAATTTTTCAGTTTTTTTAAATAATCTAATAATCAAATAAGAACTTAGTTTTTCTTCAACCAACCAATTCAATTATAAGAACATACCTCAATTCGTCTTAACATCATAGACAAATTCAAAATCGTATTTTCATTCTAATCGGCTTCGTTGAGGAATCCATAATGTTGTTGATCTTCAATCATTGTGATCAACAACTTAAGAGCTTCCAAGTGGTTGTGCATTACGCATAAATGAAGAACAGTTTGACCATTGTGAAGCTTCATCCAAAGAGATTGTGGCCTCGCATTGATCAACAGTGGCATGATATCAATTCTTCCATTAATCACTGCATGGTGGAGAGGAATCAACCCATTCAAATCACGAACCATGCAACTGCTTGTGTTCTTCTCCAACAAAGCTTGAACGATCTCGATCGTTCCATTTTCAGAAGCTAAGTGGAGAGGTGTCCTTTGCAGGGCATCAACTTCCCCAGCAATACTGGAAGACGGTATGATTTGTTGATGAGTTTCCTCCATTATTGATTCTCTTACTTCCAAATAGGATTTTCACCTTGAATTTATAAGCCAACGTTGGAAAATATTATGTTTTATTTATATAATTTTGTAGATTATTTATTTATTTTTAATAGAAGGTGGGGCTTCCAATTAAGTTAAAGTTGACCTTTTGAATTTTTAAAATAGCCTAGTTGTTATTTACACTTCAACTCGAGAGTGACACCAAAATGTCACCATCATAGCTTAAAAAAGATGTATATAAATTACTAAATTCAAGAACTAAGGACCACTACAAAAAAAAAAAAAAAAAAAAAAAAAAAGTTAAATGTGATATTGTTCTTCAACATTCAACCGTCTGTCTTTTGTCGTGGAGGTTAGGATCGCACAACAATACACACACTCGATCTAGATGAACATAAAGAACAAGATAGAGAAAATGAAAGGGTCTGTCTTTTGTCGTGGATGTTAGGATCGCACAACAATACACACACTCGATCTAGATGAACATAAAGAACAAGATAGAGAAAATGAAAGGAGAATACTGGTTAAAGGGTTTGTATTGATGACTTCACGTATGTACAATAAGAGAGAATACAGATAACACAGAAAGTACTTCTTTTCAAAGCTATGTTATATATATGGTTCAGCTTACTATATATAACTTTATCAGATATAACCATAACCATCTACTATATATAACCATCTACTATATATAAGTATCTATTATATATCTTTTAGTATAACACACTTTTTACTAGCGACAACTTACTTTATATGTCATTTACTATATATGTCATTTACTATATATTGCTTTACTATGTTTAACCCTATGCTATAAATAAACAAGTTCCATAACCTAATAGTGGTATGAGTCTTGGAGTTGATTGATACCCTTGATGCATGCCAAAGGTGTTACTTGTTAAGTTATAGAACCTTATGTTTACCTATAATTTACTCAATGGCTATATACACTAAATGGTCGTGTATAGTAAATTGTTATGTATAGTAAATAACTATGTATAGCAAATTAAACCATATATATATTCAACCAGGTAGTGCTTTGAAAATGTACCCTTTATATTCTCTATATTCTCTATAACTATAACTGTACATACTATAAGTCATCAACATAAATTTCTAGTAATTTTCTCTCTCTAGTTCTTCATGTTCTTCATCTAGGTCGAGTATGTGAGTTGTGTGATCTTAACAATTGGTACTAGACAAAAAACCAAAGAAGAAGCAGAATCATAAATTCAGGATGATAATGATTTTGTAATTTCAACAAAAGATATTTGGGATGCTCCTAGTCCTTAGTGTGGATAGCTCGGTTGACTAGATTCTGGGGCATCTTTTTCACTCGTCTCCAAGTAAGAAACTATTCCAAAATTTCAAATCTAAAAATTTCGAGAAACTGTATCTTGATGTAAAAAAGTCTTAGATGTTGAAGGGAAAGGAGATGTCTGCATACAACTCTAGCACAAAATTAGTAGACATTGAAGGATGTTAGATATACTTCTAGTCTCATGAATAATTTGGTCTCAATTGATCAATTGGACATCAGGGTTATGCAGCTAAGTTTGAAAAGAATTCATGGAAAATTATGAAGAGTGCTATGGTGGTAGCACGTGACACAAAATCTAGAACCTTAAACACCAATGACAGGTGTATAAGCATGATTGTTGTTGTCGAAAGTGCTTCCAGTTCAAGTTTATGACACAATAAATTTAGACATATAAGTGCTAAAGGAATGAGGATATGAGTGAGAAAGGAGCTTTCGAGGATCTGAAATTTGTTGATATGGGTCCTTATGAGATTTTGTTTATTACTGTAACGTGTATTGTGGATAAGTAGTATTTTTTAAAAATAATTTACGATAGCTAGACAATTCGACCCGAAATTAGAAGGTTGGGGGTTGTGAACTCTATTTGGATTACTTGTCACCAACCCAACCAACTCGAAACTTCAAGTTGTTCAAAATATTTTTTCGATCCATCCTGACCCAGCAGTGTACACCCCTAATGTCATGGTCATGCTTGTCCAAGGCATGTCGCCCATGGTCGTATGCCCATAACACGCCAAAACCCTTGGCTTGTACTACTTTACTGCCTTCTTTTACCGCTTTCATGTTGTATTATTTCTTTCTTGTTTTTTTTTAAGAGTATGATGTTTAGGCGAAGTTATGGCTACGCCTAGTAGACATGAAATGCCTCAAAATGTACTATAGAGGGATGCGACTAGTTGTCAAATTCTCCCTACCCGAAAATTTATACACTGTTTAAGCCGTTGTTGTCGTCTTTTTGCTTGCATGCTATATAACACAAAACTCTTTTTCCAAAACCTCTCTCCCCGCTTTCTAAAATTTTCTCTTGAAATCAGGACTCGAGGTTTGTATACACGTTGCCCAACCGTAGGCAACGTGATCTGAAGTTGGCTTGACTCACTCAGTGCTGAGACTGAGTGCCGCACAATCGTCAAATCCGCTGCCTAGAAACCACAACTGTGACACCTAACCTACCCTAATCCCTAAAAAATGAAACAAAGAATCTGAAAATTCAAAGGGCAAAAGAGTAAAATCCAATGGACAAAAGATTAGGAAGTACGGCGTGTTTGTAGTACATTTAAGGAAACAAAGGCACCAAATTTGAACTGGAAATTGGGCCGTTGGTCGACCCGGCCCAAAGTTTTTATTGGGCCTTGAAGATCCGAACGAGCCCAAATCAGTTCCCGACCTTTCGGTCCTTTCTCCTTCTCCGAACTCCCGTCGTCGTTACGAACCCCAATTCCCAAATTCCCCGAAAACATTTTCTCCTCCAGAGCAAAAATTGTCGAGAAATTAGAAGCAAAAAGCAGAAAGAAATTCTGAATTTCTCTTGGCAGTGCGGGGGGTTTTTCAGATGAAGGACCCGTTGGAGCGGACCAAAGTAGTGATTAGGCACTTGCCCCCTTCTCTTCCTCACTCAGATCTCTTCCACAATATTGATGATCGATTCGCTGGTCGCTACAATTGGTGTTACTATCGTCCTGGAAAGACCAGGTTCGCCCCTTTTCTTCTTCTTCTTCTTCTTCTTTTCCTCTAATTCCAGCTTTCAAACGAAAAATTAGTCCTATAAACTGGGTTTTCAGTTATATGTTGTTATATGTTGTTATATGTCGTCTTGGATTTTCAGAAATCTGGAGGTTGAATGAGTAGGGCCATGCGCGAAGTGGGTATCTCTTGGATTGTGTTCTTATGTGCTTTACGCTCTTTTTCCCCCCTTAGGTGGGCTATTGGGGAGGGTTGGTGATTAGAATAATGTAGGAGACTTTTTTCTCCCCTCCAATTTCATGCCCAAATGTGTATGATTATGATTCTGGAAACGAAATCCAGCAATCGTTCTAGAGTTCGTGTGTTTTTTTTGGTTAGAATCGGCTAAGTTCTTACTTTCTCATGTTGTGTACTTTCTCTTGGTTTCTAAAGCTCACAATACTGAAGGTTTTTTACTCATTCAGAGGTTTCTTCTGAAATAATTTTGCAGTCAGAAGGACCAGAGATATGCTCGAGCTTACATAGATTTTACGAGACCTGAAGATGTTTTTGAGTTTGCGGAGTTTTTTGATGGGCATGTTTTCGTTAATGAGAAGGGTAAAGCCGATAGCTTGTTCTTTTTCCTTTATTGAACTTATGAGTAGCTTCTTGTTTCTTGTGGGTTTGGTGGGTGATTCATTGAAACCTTACCCATTTCTTAGAAGTGGGAGATAACGAATTTATGAATGATTCCATTGCTTAATGTTGATTGATATGCTTACAGATTGCTCCCTTTGAGGTTTTCTGATGTGCATTACCCATTTCTAAGAACTGTTTAATGCTTGGATCATGTTTCCCTCCATATGTTTGAAGTCTCGATTGAAGTTAACTTATTTAGTCAAATAATTACAGGTGCTCAGTTTAAGGCTGTAGTTGAATATGCACCTTCACAGCGTGTTCCCAGATCATCGACCAAAAAGGATGGTCGTGAGGGGACTATATACAAAGGTAATGATCGGTTAGTGAGAAGACGGAGAGTATGTGGTTGATCTTGTTTTATATTGGTTATTATGTAAGTGTAAATTGTCTTTTCTCGATGAAGCAGATCCGGATTATTTGGAGTTTCTCAAACTTATTGCAAAGCCTGCTGAGCATCTTCCAAGTGCTGAAATACAGTTAGAAAGAAAAGAAGCAGAGCAATCTGGTTTGTTATTATGTTCACTGACTGACGTATTGACATTACTCGCATTTGTATATGTTTATAATGTAAAATAGGGTGCCGAAAAGTTGCTGAATACTCATTATGTTACTTTGCTATGAGCTTCCATAGAGATACTATTCACTTTAAATTCAGATAATTCTTGAAGTTTTATATTTCTACTTTTGTTTGCAGGTGCTGCGAAAGAAACTCCGATCGTTACCCCTCTCATGGAGTTTGTTCGCCAGAAACGAGCAGTTGAGAGCGGAACGCAGGTGAGATTGCTGTATTCTTAATACATGGTCCTGTGTGCTATATTTTAATCATTCAGAGAAAATGAAACCACTTTCTTTATTTTTTGTACTTCAGAAGGTGTTGGTTCTGTCCGTGTAGAGATTATTATTTATACATTCACTTTAACATTAAGTTGAGATTCCTTCGTTGGAACTTGTCTGCTACTTGTGTAATGATTTCAGTATCTTTTCCTTTCGTATTGGTTAATACCATGCATTATGTGAATCCAAATGCTCTTACGATGGTTTTCTATGTGAGCTTAAAGATTTGTATTCCTCTTCTAATTTATAATATACCAATTCCTCATTATCTCATGTAAAAATTTTTGGTTCAATAGGGATCTTCAGTACCTCGGAAGGTTAAAAGAGGTGGGGGAGCTTCCTCTAGAAAGCCTGAGTCGAATTCCATGAAGCGAGGAATGGAGAAGAAGAAGGCATGTGCTACTTCTTCCAAGTTTTATTTTTCAAACTTTATAAAATTCATAAGTGTTAGTTTGCTAGTGTCTCCACTATTTTCCCCCTATTGTCTTTGGGAAAATAAGCTTTCTTTCCTCATGTTAGATCCAAGGATGGGAAGCAGAATGTTTTTAACTAACAAAATGAAGAAAAATGCCTAAAAAGGATAATTACAAAAGTCCTTACTTACATTTGCTTGAAGAGACACGTTAAACCTAGCAAAGGACCGAATCTCCTCACGAAACGTTAAAGATTCTCATATTACTCTCCAGCCATCCATAAAATGACAAAATCTAATGAAATATTTTAATATTGCACGCCTTGATCACAGAAGACCACAATCTTTATTACAAACCAAGCAACTCTTAAGGCCTCAACCAAAATTGGAAATCAAGGTAGCAAACTACCATCTCCCAAATGCTCCCCTTCTAAGAATGCGTTGGTACAGCCTCAACACAAAGGAAGTTTGCCTCTGTATTTCATCTATAGTGTTAACTCCCTAATGCAAGTCCTTACTCCTAGTCCTGCAGCTCTAGAAACTTGACCTTCTTGGAAATTTGTACTTTCGACAGTGAGGTGAAGCAGAAACTAATGATATCAATGGTTTTGACTGCAGAAACCAACCTTAAGTTTCTAATGTTGTTGGTGGGGATAGTTTAAATTTTTAATTTTTGCCTAACTGTGGTGTAAACTGTATCATGCTAGACCGCGTCAAGGTTATGATCAGTGAACGTAGAAATTAAGGCTTTAGTTTTTTGCCCCCTACATTTCATACACTTGCTTAAAGGATACCCTTTTTCTGTGAACAACTTGTTTCTATATTTTTTGTCTGAAGACTTTAGTTCTGTTATACATGCAGTATATTTTAAAGGAAAGTGTGAAGAACACAAATCGCAGAGACAAGTCAAATTTCATTTTGGTACCCAGGCGAGAGGATCAGTTAGCTACCTCAGGTGGAATTGGAATTTCTGATGTTGGTACAGGTATTTCTATTTAGACTTCTTTGTGGTCAGCGATATCATTTCTGTCATTTTTTGTTTTGTTCTAAGTAATTGATCCGATATTTATTGTTAGGCTGTTGAAAAATACTATCTTGTTTCACGTCATTGAGGAGCAAGGGAACACGAGACTATTTGATTTAGATCTGAACACTTTATGCACTACTCCGCTGCTAGATTTTTTTTTTCTTCTGTGAAGAGTTCCCATAACCATTTTATATTTTTCCCATTTCAAATTACCCTGAGCCGAGTAGTAATGTTCTTGAAAATTTCATTTTTCACTTGATTAATAATTATTTTCTTGTTTCTTTCTGGGATTTTGTCATATTGTGCTGTTGCAGATTGCAGGATTGTAATATGTGAACATGCATTATTAAGTTACCTTAAACACTTGTAAGTGATATATTTGAGGGATGGTAGGGGGCACCTTTGTGATGTTGTATCAAATTTTGTCCATCAGGAAAAGGAAAAAATAAAACAAGGTCGTCCATTAGATAGTGCACATTGTCTGAAATTTTGAATAATGTTCTTTCCCTGCACTGGACTTCGCTACACATTTATTTCTTTTAATTTATCAATATGCTCTACATGATTATAATGAACTTGCAGTCTAGAATTTGAAGCCTCTGTTTCATATGTATCTGTAACAGCTGACTCTGGAAAGAAAAAAATTCTGCTTCTTAAGGGGAAAGAGCGAGATATATCTCATGTACGTTTCTTTAGTCCTCTCAACTAATTATTCATTTCCAACTTTGTTACTCTCTTTAGAATTATTAACTTCTGTGTATCAATTGTCACTCAAGGTTAATTTTGGAGGGCACTCTCTTGCCTCAAATTTTGACACTTGCTTATCTATTTCTTGGATAATGATACCTTTGCAGGTTTCTGATGGCATGCTACAGTTGCAGAGCGCGACATCTTCTGGGACTTCTCCTGCTAGTGCATCAAAACATAATCAGAGGCGTGAGGCTAGTGGAAGCATGATCAGAAGCATTCTTTTAAATAATGAATCACGTCATGGACAGACTTCATCAGGAGCTCCATCTCATCAAAAAATTCAGATCCTGAACTCAGACAATGGGAAGCGACTACCTCGTTCCATTAATGCTCGATCTGGGTCTAATGATATGTCCAGTAATGAACCAAATCCATCTGGTTTGGAAGGGGATGGAAAAAGGCCTTCAGATGGTAAACCTAGTAAGAAGGAACTTCATGGCCTGGGTAGTCTTAGCGAGAAGCAAGAAAAACGAATAAGAAACAAAGATAGACCTGATCGTGGTGTGTGGGCGCCACGTAGTCGTTCAGATGCTTCAGTCTCACAACTTGAGGAATCCTCTGTTGCACAATCTAGCCATTTGCTTTCTGACTCAGTTGAAGGTAGTACTATTATAATCCTTTGGAGATGAAGAGGCTACTTGCATATACATAACAACCATATTATTGAAGTATCGGACCTTGTTCATTGTGTCAAATCATACTGCTTGATATGAGCTAAATGATTTATACAGACTCTGTTCCACATGAGAAATTATAACCCAATATGTATTTTATGCATTTACAGCATACCGTGGGGAAATGAAAGAAGATATTCATGTAAGCAGGACTGGGGATGTTACAACTACTGTGAGTGGACGTAACAGTTCAGTGGAAAATGGTTGTACTTCCTCACGAACGCTTCTTACGTTCACTTATTTTAGGAAGCTTTAAAAGTACTTTCTGCTTTTCGTTAATCTAAAACGTGTTGTGCTTTCTTTAGGTTCTGTTAGACATGGTGGACGTCGTGGGGCTGGGCATGTCATGAAGGATGATGGGTCATTGAACCCAAATGAAGGGAAGCCGTCCAAAAGAGGCGTTGCCAGTGGTCACGAGGTTCGTTTCTGCATCCATGCTAGTGACTGTATCTCTCGTGTCACATGATCACTTCTTTTTCAGAAACTCATTATTTTTTATGCCTATGCAGAAACAAGTATGGGTTCAGAAGTCATCTTCAGGTTCTTAACATATTTAAATCATGTGAGTCCTTTGCATATTAGCAATTTTTTATCTCCTTTATGATACGAACAAGACTGTTTTAAGAGGTTTTTGTCCCCTGAGATGTCCAACCGAACGACAAAGCAGAGTCTAAATTAACTAAAGATTCTGGTTTAAAGTAACCATAGCACATGTTTGAATCCATCCATCGTGCCAACATTTTGCTAATATAATTAAGAGGTTATTGCTTATATTGCGTAGATTCCTCACATCGCCTTCCTCACTGCTGCCATGCATTCTCCTTGAATTCATCTGATATCTGCATATAATTAACATATTGGCTGGATTTTGTGTGCTGTTTTATTTATTGTTCTCTATTGGATCGTGACGATGTGTATGCTATCGAACAGATAATGGCATCCAGACAGGACTATGGTTCCTCAAACTTCCAGGGGGAATATCTCCATTCTGAGGACTTAATGCACATCCTCAGAAGGCATCATCATGTAAAATGGAGATATGCCCTGGAAGCAGTTGGTAACAGTAATAGGTTTCATGAACTGGATTGCAAGATGCAATTGTTTCGTATACGGGTGGTTACAAAACACAGAAGTGTTCTCTGGTTGAAGACCGAATATGCGTTCTATGGATTTCTGGTTTTACAAAATCGAAGTTTCTTTGGTTGAAGACCAAATATGGTTTGTGGATTTTGGTTTGGTATGATCTGATTTTTTTGCCCAAACATACCAAGTGTGATACTGCTTCACCTGGAGGAACGTGCTGGTATATACATACGTGGCTTGCGTGACACGAGATCAAAGCCAAGAGGGAGATTCATTCTAACTTTCCCTTTGCTTGATGTTTTGGTCATAATGCTATGTTTCTTTTCCCTTAGGAGCTTGAAGTATAGAAAGTACCTAGTAGTACTCTGCTTACCATAATCTCACTGGGGGTGGTTAGTACACAATTGTACTTGATTCTTTGCGTGGGGCTGTGAATCAGAATCATCAAACTTAATACTCTTTCATGTCGTATATGAAAAATGTGATGGATGATTATGATATATGTGTTTCTATCGACTAATATATCACTTTTATTTACTTCCCTTTGTGTTTGTTTGGTCATTTCTGGATAAGAACCTCGTGTTCTTTGCTTTCTGATATTAATTCATAGCACAAATCCATGATTTTATTATGCCCTGTGATCTTTTTTGGTTCTGCTATATATAAATAAATAACTTACAAAATCAAATCAAGGGAACAAAAAAGCTTTGTTTTGTTCTTTCTATGAGACAGATTGAGAGTGAGAAGCCTAGAGTTTATGGTATTTGAGCAATTTCCAGGAGGATCTTGTGGAGTGATTGTGGCTTAGAGAAAAAAGGGCAATGATCACTGCCTTTGATCTTGAAAACTCTTTCAGGTGGGTTTTCCCTGACCAGCTTTTCTTGTATATCAGGTGAGAGTGCGTGATCATCGAGCGTTTGAACGAAGAATCGACGCCCGGTTCCGTAGCTTTCAGGGGACAGTGAGAGTTTCTCCATGACTGGACCCAGTGGGAAGGGTCTCATTGAAACCATTGCCAAAGCCACATCCTGCATTCCCACCAACCATATTGCTCTTTAGCTCATCTTCATATATATTTACACAACTCAGAAGCATAAAACAAACTTCAACAAGCAAGTTTTCTATGGAGAAGCTTGGTTGCTAGTACTCTAAAGTAGAAGAAACTATTATGAGTAGGATCCTAAATCAAACTCGGAGTTCACGAACATCATCTAGCTCTGATATTTCACTAGTACTCTAAAGCATAAGAAACTACAAGTGCATACGAAAGGATCTTGAACATCATCTAGCTTTGATACTTCACTAGTATTCTGAGAGGATTCTAATCCAAACTTGGAGCTCATGAACATTACCTAGCTATGATACTTCACTAGTACTTTAAAAGCAAAAGAAACTACGAGTGTATACGAAAGAATCCCAAACCAAACTCAGAGCTCATTAACATCACCTAGCTCTTCAGAGCTCATTAACATCACCTAGCTCTGATACTTCACTGGTTAACATCACCTAGCTCTGATACTTCACTGGTACTGTATACGAAAGGATCCTAAACCAAATTCGGAGCTCATGAACAGCACCTAACTCTAATACTTCACTAGTACTCCAAGGCAAGAGAAACTACAAATGTATATGAAAGGATCATAAACCAAACTCGAAGCTCACGAACATCACCTATCTCTGTTACTTCACTAGTACTCTAAAGCATAGGAAACTACCAATAGGATCCTAAACTAAACTCGGAGCTCATGAACATCATCTAGCTCTGATACTTTACTAGTATTCTAAAGTAGAAGAAACTACGAATGTATACAAAAGGATCCTAAACCAAACTTGGAGCTCATCAACATCACCCAGCTCTGATACTTCATCGGTACTCTAAAGCATAAGAAACTACGAATGTATACAAAAGGATCCTAAATCAAACTCGATTTAAAGCCAAGGTGAGAAAAGTACCTTGGTAGGAGATTGATTGAAGTACAACCCCTTCATTTGCTCTTTCTCAAACATGAATCCTGTAGGCTGTTCATCTTTTCCATTCCCATAGATCAAAAACTTCGAGCCTTTCATAAAAATCTCTTCAGATCCAAGCTGCAAATCAGTTTATATCATCAGCATGAACAACAGAGAGTTTCTGAAACTCCAAGAAAAGCAACGTTCCATAGTTAATCAAATACCTCTTCCATGAACACATCAAAAGGTCTCTGCCCATCACCCACCATCGTTGCACAAATGTAAACTGCTTTCGATACTTTGTTTGAGAAATGTTCTAAAGCATAAGAAACACAAGCACCTCCACTACTGTGCCCAACTAGAACAACCTTCAAAACACCAAGTTTTGTTAGCTTTAATTAGCAGAATGAGCGGGTAAAGTACTCTGTTAGAAGGCCTTGTAGCTCTGATACTTCACTAATACCTTTTCGTTGTCAGGAAGGCCTTGTAGATACTCAATCAATGGCTTTGAGTACTCAACTAGAGTATCCACCTTGTTTGTATCTGTTAGATCAATACCAGAGCCTTTGAGATCAATGGCTATTGGAGACAATCCGACTTCCTCCAGTAGAGAGATTGTTTTGTACCAACACCAAGCTCCAAACCCTTCACCATGAACTAAAACAAATTTCTTTTCCTTTACGTTTTCAAGAAAATCTAGTGCCTGCAAAATGATATGAACTGGTGAGATGATTAGTGATAAAGTAGCAGAATCTGATAACAGGTAGATATTTCTAAGCCTCACCTGCAGATTTGCTTCACCTGAAGTCACCTCTGCTCTCGAATCTCTCTTGCTCTGATTCTAAGAGGAAGAAAAGAAAATTGTGTTAATGCAATAGATCTTTCATTTCTTCAAATGGAACGAACAGAGATAGAATCAGACCGATTCCCTAAATGCTTTTTTGGGTATTCCTCAATGTTCCGGCTATTCACAGAACGTAAGGAGCAAATGAATAATCATCCGCTTCCGGAAGAAATTCACGGGAATCCTATAAAATCCATTCGTTCTCTTTTCTCTAACAGATGGTTAGAATTTCATATGGGTTCGAATCAAACCATAGCTCACAAGGTCTAAACTCATTAAGATCCTACTCATTGATTACACTTCATAGTTCTTCCTTTATTACTCTCTATTCATGGATTTGGTAGACTTTTCATAATTTACATCACATGGTAGATTCTGACATCTATAATTAAGCACCAGAGATCATTCATTCTCAAAAAGAACAGAGTAATGATAGCCAGAAAGGGTCAACCATAAAGGAAAAAGAAACTATTTAAAGCTGAAAAGTAGACTCACAAAGATTATAAAATATGAACAATTCTAAAAGGCAATCCGCCATGAAATCAAACAGAGCTTAATCATGATAACCCACTTTTCTTGATCCAAATATAAACAAACAAACAAACAAACAAAATGAAGACCCACCTGCTTCCCATTACAGAATGGATCGGATAGATTATGTCTTCGAGAACTTGTCGACCCAATTCTTTTCGAAGTGGATCCATCAAACCTCTGAGACAATTGAAGCTGTTGCAGAGCCAACGAGAGTGCTTGCTTCTGCAAAAACTCTTCCTCGCTCTGCAACTTCCTCTGCGACCCACCCATTCTCTTGCTTCTTGATCCAATCTCTTTCACATCCTTCTTTGACTTGCAAATCAGGCTGTTACCCATTATTCAGAACCTGATTCTGAACAAAACCCAGAATTTTTTTCGACTCAAAACGATAAGAAATCGAAGAAATCTCATGAAAAACGAAGGTTAAGGCGAGGAATTAGGGGTTGTGTTCATCGCGGTATTGTCAAGAGTTTAGTAAGCGGGAGTGGGTGAGAGTAAGAAAGGAAGAAAAGGGTCGTGCGGCGGAGTTGAGGCTTCCAACCTTGCAAGACTTTTAATGATGAATCCGTGTGTTAAGAATGAGAACTGAAGGAAAGTGACAGAGATCGGAATATAGGACTTTCAATCCCACTTCTGTTTTTTTATTTTTAACATGGAATCAGAGCAGAAGAAGAGGAAGAACCAAAGAAAAGTGACTAAGATTAGAATAGAGACACAGGAGAAGACGGAGAACAGAAGAAGAGTGACAGATATCAAAATGGAGGACTTTCAATCCCGCTTCTATTTCTCATTCTTAACATGGTATCAGAGCAAAAGAAGAGAACAGTAGAAAAGTGGCAAAGATCGGAATAGAGTAGATCGGAATAGAGTACTTTCAATCTCACCTTTGTTTCTCATTCTTAACATAGTATCAGAGCATAAGAGGAAGAAGAACAGGAAAAAAAAGTAAAGACTTTCAATCTCGCTTCTGTTTCTCATTCTTAAAATGGTATCAGAGCAAGAGAAGAGGAAGAAAAGTGACAGAGATCAGAATAGAGGATTTTCAATTCCACTTTTGTTTCTCATTATTTAACCCGAGTGAAATATGAACAAAAACAGTTCATGTTTACAAATAGCCTCATGATATTTATGACAAATCGATTTGACTCGAGAATGATAGATAATTTTGGAAAGAGTTTGAAAATGGGGAAGGTTTTGAAAACAGAAAATTTGTAGTTGAAAAACTTGATGGAGAATTAAAAAGGGTGATAATGGAAGAAAGGTTGTCTACTTTTTAAAGCAAAGCAGCATTTTCAATCAATTCTCATTGATTTTGGCGGTTGCTGTGGAAACGAACAATACACCAAATTTATTACTCAACATTTCATTTTCTAGTGCTTCCAAGCTAGGTGATTTTTTTTTTTTATCGAATCGAGTCAACCCGATCAACTGAAAATAGGGTTATAATCCAATATGGAAATTCTAGTCAACTGAATCTAAGAACTTTCTTAAACGCTTTAGATATATAGACCTCTGGTTCACAAATGCTAAAATCTCCGACTCAAATTAGTTTCGTTCCAAACGATTGGAATTTTCGAGAATTTGGTTAACAACTTTATTGAATAATAAGATCTTTAGTGCTAAATGTCTAAAAACCTCAAAATGATAAGTAATCACCATTTCCAATGTCGGGATCTTAGCCATGTCAATAGAATACTCAAATGTCGAACAAAGGACTCCAAAAGAAAAGGTCGAAGGCATAGTAAAAAATGACTAAGACTCCAAAAGAAAAAGGAGTCGAGCCTCGATTAAGGGGATGCGTACTTTGTTCGAGGGGAGGTGTTGGATGAAAGTCCCATATTGACTAATTTAGGGAATAATCATCCGTTTATAAATCAATGAATACTATTTCTATTGGTACGAGGCTTTTTGAGGATTACTAAAAACCTAAAAAATAATAAAACTTTTTAAAATTCAAATCACTCCACCCCTAAAATTAATAACAGAAGCTCAAATAGCTCAAATAGTTCTAAGCATGCAACTTGGGCACTGTGGGTAGAGTAACCCGTTCATCCACATTACCAGAGTAACCAGTTCATCCACACCACTTTGGTGGTAATTGCTCGTGTGCATAATGGTGTTCCTTTTCACACTTGAAGGGAGTGAGTTTTCATCTCACCTGTGTTTATGTCCGACAGGATAAACCATTCGTATTCTGTTGTTTTCTTTCTATATTTCACCATTCCTTTTGTGACAGGTGAGCTTATGACGAACAGTCGTGTGGGGGGTACGTTTGGGGATTATTCGTGGTTCATTGGGTGTCTTAAAACGAGAGGTGGGGTTCAGTTTGTCTTCACTGGTTTGCATTCGTTGGAAGATTACGATGACCATTCGATCTCTCTCTTTGTTACTCGTGATTCCTCTCTTGTAGGTGTGTGTTGTGAGGGGCGACTAAGTGTGATTTCATTTGGTGTACCCCTAGTGTCTGGGAGGGAACGTGGGTTGCGAGCACGAGAATTCCAGCGCTCTTACCCGTCACTTATTAATATTTGATATTTTGTTTAGGTTACTTGGTCACTAGTCCAATTAACTCAAAATTTCCAAAAGATTTGTTATATCTGACCCGAGTATATTTCAACCGTTCAAATAATTTCATAATTTCATTTTTGTTCTTCCATTTATAACAACTACCTATTTATTACACCACGTGTTTAAGTAATTGGCGTGGCTTAAAGAAAATTATGGTGTCCCTCATTAATGTCCTCCAACTCCTATCCATTAAGGATCCTTAGGGCCACAATGAATGGCAATTGGAGGCATATCACACCAATCATGCCCACAATTATTTCAGGTGCCACCACTAGGTTTTTGAGCCAAGTTGTTTATATCTTGTTCGCCTTTCGTACGTATAAAGGTTTGCTCGAGTTGGATTGAACTATGAATTTATTTAAGTTAGGTTGTGTTTGTTAGAACACGACTCTCACAATGGTATGATATTGTCTACTTTGACCATAAGCTCTCATGGTTTTGCTTTGGGCCTCATACCAATGGAGATAGTATTTCTTGATTATAAACCCATGATCATTCCCTAAATTAGTCGATGTGGGACTTTCATCCAACACCTCCCCTCGAACAAAGTACACCTCGCCTTAATCGAGGCTCGACTCCTTTTCTTTTGGAGTCTTAGTCATTTTTACTATGTCTTCGACTTTTTCTTTTGGAGTTCTTTGTTCGACATTTGAGGATTCTATTGACGTGGTTAAGTGTAAGGCATGGCTCTGATACCATATAAGAATGAGAAACAGAAGTGAGATTGAAAGTCTTTAAATAAATGAAAATTTTATGGGTTGGATTGTTTCTTGAGCTTACTGAACTCATTTGAATTTTGTGAACTTTATAAAATATATTTTTACTTACGATCAATTATATATATATTCAATTTTATAATTATTTTTTTATTGTTTATTCTCAACATCTCTTACAAATAATTTTTAATTATTTGAAAGGCAATGGTTCAAAATAGAGTCAAATTGAGTGGTAAGCTTAATTAAAGATTTGAAAATAAATATACACATGTTTTACGGATTAACATTTTATTTTTACTAACTCAAATAAAATAATTACGGTGGTTTTAGTTGAAAAATTTACCACTAAAATAATTGAGTTGATTTTAAAAAATGTATAGTATATTACATAATTTTTTATTGAAATGATATATTCAATAATGTATGGTGGGGACGATACCAAGTATATACTTGCAAACAACTAAATATATCCGAGCGTGTAGGTGATATAATTCATAATGGGTTGGAATAGTTATGAAATGACGTGTAAATCAAATATTTACACTCTTTACAACAACAAAGGGAATTGAATAGTATAAGTGGGTAAGGTCTTTAATTCAAAGGATCTCTCTTAGGTTGTTCTTTCTACTTCATTTATTTGTTTCAGTATGTTTTGATCGTGGGACATATCTAACATTTGGTATCAAAGCTAGGATGTTGAAATAAATGTTGTCACCGCATAAATTCATCGGAGGAGATATGACGACGATAAAGAGCAGAAAGGAGGGGAATGTAACACTCTAGTATCCATTACTCACGAAGAGTAACTGTGCAGCATGGTCGACAAAGATGTGTGTTAACTTACACACACAAGGTGTATGGGATGTCATCGAGTATGGTGAATTTGAGGAGCGTGAGGAAAGGATGACTCTTGCCTCCATGGACCAATCTCGGAGGACGTCCTTATCATGTTAGCAGAGAAGGACTCAAAAAAGCAGTGTGAGAGACGCTGCAAACAATGCATGTGGGTGTGGAACGTGTCAAGAAAGCAAAGGTGCATACTTTGAAAAGTGAGTTTGAGATTATCCGCGTGAAGGATAGTGAGTCAGTTGATGCCATCGTTAGCAACATTTGTTCGTTAGGTGACGAGGTGGAGGAGATCTTTGTCGTCCAAAAGTTCCTTCGAGCTGTCCCCCTGAGATTCATGTAGATTGTTGTCGCTATTGGGCTGTTCGACAGCCTTTATAATATGTCGATTGAGGAGGTCATTGGTCGTCTCAAAGTTCATGAGGCGAGACTTTGTTGCTACGATGACAGAGAGGAGGAGAAACATCTCTTATTGACACATGAGGAGTGACTTGCACAGACGAAAAGAAAAGATGCGGCTAAGCAAACCTCACACTCACACATGATCAAGAGTTCACACTAATGTTGGCTGGGAAGATGCCCAACTTGTTGATGCTCAACGAAAAGAAGGTTACGGCAAACCTTCTCACAAAGGAGAAGACCGAGTGTAAACTAACATGTGGTATCTAGACAACGGAGCAAGCAACCACATGATCAAAGATCGAGCAATGTTTAAGGAGTTTGATGAGAAGCTCATTGTTGTGAAGTTTGGCGATGGATCAATTGTACTGATCCAAGGCAAAGGATTCATCTTGTTCCTGTGAAAGAACGACGACCAACGTCTACTGACCAAAGTATATGAGATCCCAAGCTTGTAAAGTAATATTATTCGTCTTGGTCAGATGTTGGAAGAAAGAAACAGAGTGGAGTTAGCTGACTCGTTCCTCAAGATGTTCGATAGAAATGGAGCCTTGTTGATTAAGGTAAAACAATCACCTAATGCCTGTACAAGATACTATTGGAGACCATTCGTCCCACCTCTCTATTGACGACACTCGCAGACCCAGCTTGGTTATGACATGCAAGACTTGGACATGTGAACTTTCAGGTGCTCAAAATGATGAGAGAGAAGAACATGACTACGAGTCTACCCAAAATCATACACCCGAACCAACTTACTTATAGATGATTATAGTCGTTGGATGTGGGCGTGCATGCCTAGAGAAAAAGGAGAGAAATTATGTGTTCAAGAAGTTCAAAAGACTCGTTAAAAATGGGTCTGATCACGAGTTAAGAACCTTGCGCACTGATCGAGGTGACAAGTTCTTATCTCAGAATGTCTCAAATGTTGAGAAATGCTACACATCCAATTCTACCCGACTGGAAATTGAGACTAACTCGATGAAATGATCTTTAATAATAGGTCCATATACGCATGTGATTGCATTTCCTGACCCCACTGACTCCAGTAGTGGGGTCACTTACTAAGTATTTCTTAAAATACTCAAGTCACGTGCTATTATTACTTTTTAGGTAAAGGCAAGATACCTCCGCACGAATGACGACGTCGCGTGATGACCATGAGACTTAATATAGGGTAGAAACATTCATGTTATTTGTAGTCCTTACGTCAAACATGAACATTGTTTTATTTTTATTTATTTTATCTAGGTTTTACGTGAATTGCTTTTCTTTGTAATTATTTTAATGATTTTATTATGAACATGCAAGTTCATGACATTGCTTTCAAATGTTTTAACATATTTATCTGTATTTTTTTAATTAAGTCATGCATGTAGTAACGCCTCTGTTTCAATAGGAAAAATAGGGTCGTTACAAAGGACCTCATGCATTTGTATGTCACATGCATCGAAATAATTTTCTGTCATGATTTATTAAGGATGTGTACACTACAATATTATCTACACCATGATATTACGTGTGCTTCTTTCTCTCTAGGCATTTTTGGCTGCGTGAGTGTACGTTAGCTGAAGGCTAGGTCTAGGGGTACATATAGAAGGCCACCTAGGGGTCCATGCGCGCGTGCATGGACTAAGTGTAGAGGATTACTGACATCCAATTCAACCCGAACTGAAAAGTGAGACCAAAGTCATCATGATGATGAAAGGATAAGTCTCAAATATGATTGTATATGTTTGCATTTCCTAACTCCAATAGTGAGATCCCACAACGGTTGGAAAGGGGAACGAAGCAAAGATTTCCTTGTGTGAAAATCTCTCCCTAGTAGACTCGTTTTAAAATCGTGAGGCTGACAACAATACGTAACGGACCAAAGCAGATATTATCTGCTAGTAGTGGGCTTGAGCTATTACAAATATTATTTTAAATGAATTTATTATGAACGTTTTAACTTCAGTCATCGTTCATGAAATGTTTTCACAGAACTCTCCACACATATTAAACATGTCATGCATGTAGTGACGTCTTTATTCTATTATAAAAAAATAAGACTTCTCCGCACATATTAAACATGTCATGCATCTAGTGGCGTATCTATTCTATTAGAAAAAATAGAGTCAGTCACCGGAAGAGCCCACAGAATGTCATAAATGGAAGTTCCAAATCACTTAAAACAACAAGGTGTAATAACCCAAAATTAGAAGGAAAAAAAAAAAAAAAAAGGTTTGCTTGAGAGGTCGAGGTTGGCCTCCACTATAGATAGGAGGTCCCTCACTTTATTTTTATCATCCCACTAGAATACATTTCGAGAATAGATTTTCTAACAGCAGGTTGATCTGGCACATGTCTGATATGCTTAGACTTTTTTCTTCTAGTTTCAAGTCTTCGAAAGCGTTTAAGGTTAGCATGACTGCCTTCTGACTAGTTAAATTTTTAGAATCAAGTTTAAATTATTTAATGCATAATCAAGCTAGTTAGTTTAAATTATTAGGAGTAATTTTCTTTTATGCATAATTAGGTTTAATTAGAAATTATTTATGCATAATTAGGCTAAGTTAATTTAAATTATTACGAGTAAGTTTTTATGCATAATTAAGTTTAACTAGGAGATTTAAAATTATTTTATGTAAAATTAGCTGACCCAATTTCAATAGTAATTCTAATTTATGATTATTTGACTCCTTGGGTAGAATTAAATTTTAGAAAGTAGCGTAAATAACGCTAGCATCAAGAAGTCGTAGTAGCTTAGGCCTAGGTCAACCAAGTAAGTAGCCTTACTATCGGATCGGTCAAAAGATTTGTCTTATATATGACGACACATGCCTAGTGGTCTTGCACGTGTCATTTATGTTTTATATGTTATGATGTGTTGACTAAAGTATAATGATGATGATGTATGAAATTATGTTGACGTATATGATGATGACGACATAATGATGATGATGTATGTCAATATGATGACGTAAGATTTTATGATGATGAGATAGTTTAGCATGACGTTATTCCTTATCAAGACAACGTACATGTATTGAATGTCATGATGCATTATGACGATGATTTATTTTTCTAAAGACACAACCTTAATTGAAGTTAATGATGATGAGCATATGAAGATTAACACCTACATGTTGCTTAGAGTAATATACGATCAGTGTATAGGGTTGCGTCATGAAGATGATTTAAAGATGAAAACTATTGGTACCTCATGCATTTTGTGTGTACATATACATTAGGATACTTTCCCATTTATGATGATGAGTACGGACGCGTACGTTATAATGATGATGATGATGATCGTGCCTCACATGACACTCAGGGGCCTGCTGACCTCCGGACGTCGCTACAGAAAGCTAGTTCGACTATGATGGGTCCAGGAGGGTGCGAACCGCCAAGAGATCCACACTCACATGTGTGGATCGTGTGTAGGAAAGTACTACACATCCATCTTTGTCCAGACTGGATGCCACTTTTATGATGGTTTTTAATGATAGGTCCCTAGATCATGAGTTGCATGTGTTTACATTTCCTAACACCAATAGTGGGGTAGCTTAGTATTTTTTTTTTTTTTATACTCAAGCCGTGTGCTACTTCTATTTCAGGTAAAAGTAAAACATCATGTACGGCTGACAACCACATCATAATTGGAAACCATGTCACATGTATAGGGTACTTGTACTTATTTTCTTACAATTAGGTTAGAATTAGGGTGTTTTTAATTTTTAACGTTTATTTATTCATTTACTATTTTGTTGTGTCATTTAAAAGACATTTTCGAACACGTAAGTTCATGACAGTGTTTTGATAAAGTTTATGTTTTACAAAAGTTTTAAATACTTAATCCTGTAGATGAGTATAGATGATGACGACGGTAGTGACTCTAGATAAGTACAAATTCAGGATCGTTACAAAAAGAACATATCAAATCGAATGACCTAACAAATCACGTAGCACGATTGACATGAAGGTCGTGCTTGGGTCAAAGATGATAGATAGCAACACATCATGCCACTCATTAGAACTTTTGTCAAGGACTTGATTGGAAATTCTATGGGCCTATAATAAGTGGAACATTGGGTTATATGGATCTAATCTATTATTTTAAATTTTCATTATCTAATTTGAAAAAAGCCCACCATTCCTCAAAATCTAATTTCAAAATATTATCTTTTTAAAAAAACCCACCATACTTGTATCTTTTTATACGCTCGATCATACTTGTATCTTTGTATACACTCGGGTCAAAGAGGGGTACATGAATGAACCAAGACCACATCTGAATGAGAGCGAATCTGAAGATAAGATGATTAAGAAAGGTACAAAATGTTACCTATACCAACAAGGTACTATGTTGCTCAATCATAAAAACTACATAGTTAAGCATGTTTTGTTTGGAGTAATTCTACGTTGGATGATCTCATGTGAACTTTTTTGGGATGTATGTCAGAGAAGACAAAGTATACTATAAGGACTCGTGTTGATCTAAGGGGATAGTCTTTACTCTTAGAAGTGAGGAGAAAGTAATAGGGTCATTAGGTGCCAAATTCGGATTCTAAATCCTGATTCGATTTCTAGGTCCTAGTCTGTAGACTAAGTTGTGCTCAAATTGGTAAAAAAAAAAAAAAAAATGAATGTGACCATGCCGTATGAATTTCTCGTGGATTCTAAATCATGATTCGATTTCTAGGTCCTAGTCTGTAGACTAAGTTGTGCTCAAATTGGTAAAAAAAAAAAAAAATTTAACGTGACCATGCCATAGGAATTTGTCGCAGATTCTAAATCATGATTCGATTTCTGGGTCCTAGTCTATAGACTAAGTTGTGCTCAAATTGGTAAAAAAAAAAAAAAATTAACTGACCATGCCATAGGAATTTGTCGCGGATTCTAAATCATGATTCAATTTCTGGGTCCCAGTTTGTAGACTAAGTTGTGCTCAAATTGGTAAAAAAAAAAAAAAATTAACGTGACCATGCCATAGAAATTTGTCGCGGATTCTAAATCATGATTCGATTTCCGGGTCCTAATCTGTAGACTAAGTTGTGCTCAAATTGGTAAAAAAAAAAAAAATTAACGTGACCATGCCATAGGAATTTGTCGCAGATTCTAAATCATGATTCGATTTCTGGGTCCTAGTGTGTAGACTAAGTTGTGTTCAAATTGGTAAAAAAAAAAATTTAACGTGACCATGCCATAGGAATTTGTCGCTGATTCTAAATCATGATTCGATTTCTGGGTCCTAGTCTGTAGACTAAGTTGTGTTCAAATTGGTTAAAAAAAAAAAAATTAACGTGACCATGCCATAGGAATTTGTCGCCGATTCTAAATCATGATTCGATTTCTGGGTCCTAGTCTGTAGACTAAGTTGTGCTCAAATTGGTTAAAAAAAAAAATTAACATGACCATGCCATAGGAATTTGTCGCGGATTCTAAATCATGATTCGATTTCTGGATCCTAGTCTATAGACTGAGTTGTGCTCAAATTGGTAAAAAAAAAAAAAATGAATGTGACCATGCCGTATGAATTTGTCGCGAATTCTAAATTCTGATTCGATTTCCGGGTCCTAGTCTGTAGACTAAGTTGTGCTCAAATTGGTAAAAAAATTAACGTGACCATATCATAAGAAAATGACGGGACCATCAAGTGCGAAAATTAGATTAGCATGAATTGTTACACTTATTGTACTATAAATTAATAGGGTAGAAAAGTTAGACCAATTTGAACATAACTTATCCGGAAAAAAAGGAAAAAGAAAGAGATTCGGTCTAGAAAGTGGGAAGATAAAAAAGATTAAAATTTAGTTAAATCATATAATGGAATATGAGGAAGATATGGTGATGGCATGCGACAATAGAGAGATGGATATATTAAGATAAGTATTAGGTGAAGCTTGCACACAAACTTCAATTACTTTGCCCATTTTTTTAACCCAAAAAAAGCTTAACCTTCTCTATTTGCAACCTAAGCAATCACAATAACACATTATTTTATTTCATTTCCTTTCTTTTTTCTTTTTTTTTTTAATAAAAACTCGATCAGTCAATTTAACTGTTTCGATTTGGTTGGGTTATGAACTTATTTCGGTTGTGTTGGATTTATTAGATGAACACGACTGTCCAAAATGGTATGATATTGTCTACTTTGAGCATAAGCTCTCATGGCTTTGCTTTGGGCTTCCGATGTGAGAGTTTCATCCAAGACCTCCCCTCAAACAAAGTACACCTCCCCTTAATCGAGACTCGACTCCTTTTCTTTTGGAGCCTTAGTCATTTTTTACTATGCCTTCGACTTTTTCTTTTTGAGTTCTTTGTTCGACATTTGATGATTCTATTGACATGACTAAGTTTAGGGCATGGCTAAGATACCATGTTAGATCAACACGACTCCCCACAATAGTATGATATTGTCCACTTTGAACATAACCTCTAATGGCTTTGTTTTGGGGAGCTTCCCCTAGAAGGCCGCAAACCAATAGAGATAATATTCTTTGATTATAAACCCATGATCATTCCCTAAAGTACCCGATGTGGGACATTCATCCAACACCTCCCCTTGAACAAAGTAACGTCTCCTCTTAATCGAAGCTCGACTCCTTTTCTTTTGGAGTCTTAGTCATTTTTTACTATGCCTTCGAGGCTCACAATACTTTTGTTCGACATTTGAGGATTCTATTGACATGGCTAAGTTTAGGGCATGACTCTGATACCATGTTAGTTGAACACGACTCTCCACAATGGTATGATATTGTCCACTTTGAGCATAACCTCTCATGGCTTTGCTTTGGGCTTCCCCAAAAGACCGCAACCCAATGGAGACAGTATTATCTGATTATAAACCCATGATCATTCTCTAAATTAGCGGATGTGGGACTTTCATCCAACAGGATTCAAATAAATGAAAATTTTATGGATTAAATTGGTTCATGGAAAACCAGATTGGGTTGAATCGAACTCATTTGAATTTTTTGCTAACTTTAAAACATACATTTTTGCTTTTGATACGATTATATACACTATATTTATTTTATTTTTATTTAATTTTATAATTATTTTTTTAAAATATACCGTGTATAAATCTTAATTAAATGTTTGAAAATATATAAATATATATATTTTACCGACTAACTTTTAATTTCATAAAAAACAAGAACTTGAATAAATGACCCGAACAACTCAAACCAACCCAAACCAACTTAATTAAGGTTGTTTGGATTGGGTCGGGACATTTTTTTAGATCCAACCAAATCGTTTTGATTGTAAATTTTTATCTGGTGCGTTGTCGTGAAAGAATAAAATTATATTTTAATAGTTCAAATTTAAACAATTATTTATGAAACGTGGGATTTCGAGACTCGACACGTTAAAATAATTAAAATAATGTGAATTTTAATATATTATTTAATTAGTTGAAATTATTGATGTTATGATAAAAATATAATTAAATAGAGAGAGAGAGAATGTCACAATCTTGAGGAGGAAGAAGGCAAGAAAATTAGGTAGGAAATAACGTGGGAGTGGCGTGGATTAGTTGGACTTCCTTTCACCTCTAAAATCAATATTTATAATTTATTAATTTATTAATTTATTAATTTATTTCAATTAATTGACTATATTCAAACAAAGTTTAAATATTTATGAGATATATTTTTAAATAAAAAGTTCCAAATATTAATATTAAGATTTAATATATGGTCGAGTAATTACTCGTAATGTTTAACATCCTAAGCCCACTGAAGTAGACATTGTCTTCTTTGAGCTTTCCTTTATGGGCTTCCCCTCAACGTTTTTAAAATGCGTCTCGTAAAGAAAGGTTTTGACACTCTTATAAAGAATGTTTTGTTTTTTCTCTCTGACCGATATGAGATCTCACAATTCATTTCCTTTTTGAGCCAGCGTTCTCGCTGACACTCGTTCCCCTCTCTAATCGATATGGGATCTCACAATCCACCCCCTCGGGGCCATTGTCCTCACTGGCACACCGCCACGTATCTGACTCTGATACCATCTGTAACAGCCTAAACCCACCGCTAGCACATATTGTCCTCCTTGGACTTTCCCTTCTGGACTTCACCTCAAGGTTTCTAAAATTTGTGTCTATGCTGACACTCGTTCCCCTCTCTAATCGATATGGAATCTCACAATCCACTTCCTCGAGGACAGCGTCCTCACTAGCACACCGCCCAGTGTCTGACTTTAATACCAACTGTAACATCCTAAGCCCACTGCTAGCACATTTTGTCCTCCTTGGGCTTTCCCTTCCAGAGTTTCCCTCTAGGTTTTTAAAATGTGTTTGCTAGAGAGATGTTTCCACACCCTTATAAAGAATGTTTTGTTCCCTTCTCCAACCGATGTGGGATCTCACAACATGAATAAATCGAGACTACATCCAAATAAGAGTGATCCTCAGGATAGGTTGACTAAGAAAAACTTAAAAGAATTGAAAGTCACATCCTATACTAACAAGGTGCACCTTCCTTTTTGGTGGCTCAATCAAACGAATCGTATATTAGGTAACCTCGTGTTTTCTAAAATGCATGTGAATATGAACAAAACATGTTGGAATGACTCGTGTTGGTTTGTGGGGATAGTCGTAACCTGACCATGTTCAGGACAATCCCGAGGTTATCATGTGTCAAATTCAAATTTCGAATCCCAATCCAAATCCTGGGCATGGATAGTTACATTATCGATATTTAATTTTTGTAAAATTGAGACGTTGACATATTGGTCGACATCCAAATTGTTAATATATGAAATTCATATAAATGTATAGTATATTATATGATTAATATACTTGTATGAACAAATGTGAATGTGAAAGGGGATGGCAAGATAAGGCCAAGCTTTAAGACATTATACTAATAATAATAATGGAGAAAAGGATAGAAACAAGCAAAAAAGTAATTACAAAAAAAAAAAAATAATAATAAAATAAAGATTTTAATGAAAAAGTGGAATAGGTAGTTGATGCTTTTAAGATCATATCCCTACCAACCTTCACCCACCAATATTGCTTCCCTCTCTCTCTCTCTCTCACTAAAACTTTAAATATATTTTTTAATTCAATAATAATTTTGGACTATGTTTAAGAAGAACATCTCTAATTATGAAATCGTTTGTTTAAACGAACCATCGTAACTGTGTGATTAGCTGAAATCAGCCGTGTTCGTATGACTTGATAAATCGATTAACTCAGTCCACTCAACCTAAGACATGAAAATTGGGTTGGGTTAGATTTTTCGGTGAAAAATTGAAATTTTTTTGGTTTGGTTTGGTTTGGTTTAGTTTGATCACGGTGTTCATATGACTTGATAACTCGACCAACTTAAACTACTCGACCCAAATCATGAAAATTGGGTTGGGTTAGATTTTTTTAGTGAAAAACTCAAAGAAAAAAATTCGTTTGGTTTGGTTTGTTGAGATACATTTTTTTTTTATCAAGTCCAACTCGAAAATAGGGTTACAATCTAACCCTACCCTATTCACGTAGTTATAAATGTAATACATATCGTGGATAAGTAGAATTTTTTTGAATCATTAAAAAAATAAACCGTCCAACAACCGAACTCAAGGTTGAGTTATTGTAAGTTGTGAACCCTATTCACGTAGCTAAGATCACGAACCCAACCAACTGAAAAATTCAAACTCGTGTACATTCCTATTCACGTTGCTTAAACCACCAACTCATCCAACTCAAAATTTTCAACCAGTGCACATTCCTTGTTGGAATTGAACCATCGACCTTTAAAATGATGTTAGATATCTTATCTATTGAACTATTTTCAAGTTGATCAGATAATTTCAAGTTTAATTACTAAAAACATCATATTATTAATGAAAATATTAATTTATATATATATATCCAAATTAGTATAATTACAATATATAACTTTAGAGGGTTATTTCAAAGATGAACAAAGTGATATGCATGACTTGGTTTGGGTTTATCCATTCTCAAGTCCTTTTCATATTTCCCTATGCCCATGTTTGGTTGCTCATGTGGAAATAAAAGTTTGGGACTCCCCACATGTGCAACCATGTGTGTATGTTAATTTAATTAATTATTTATTTATATGTATACCTATTATCGTAAGTATGTATATAATTCAATTAAAATATGTATCATATTAAGGTTGAATCTCGGCATATGAATAAAATACAGCTTCTAACGTATAAGATTTAGGTATAAATATAGTTGACATAAGTTAAAGAAATTTATTTATTTTTTTAGACTATGATCTCAATTAATGTAATTTTTCTTCTTAATATATAGATACCTAACTTAGGGATGGGTATGGTTATGTGAATTAATTTAAAATTTATTTGGTTGAATATTAGATGGCTATTATTATTCTTCTTTTTTAAATTAATTTGGTTCCCCCCACCACCCTATCATTATTTGTTTAGCCAAAATTATATTTTAAAAAATACCCTTATTTCATTTAAATTATTTGTGTCTTCGGTGCTTGTCTTAAGGTTTTAAAATACGTCTGCTAGAGAGAAGTTTCTCATGCTTATGAAGAATGTTTTGTTGCCTTCTCCAACCGATATAGTGTGAAAATCCCACAGGTTGGGGACACAATCCCACCTTGGTTGGGGAGGAGAACGAAACACCGTTTATAAGGGTGTGGAAACCTTTTCCTAGCAGACATGTTTTAAAGCCTTGAGGGAAAGTCCGAAAGGGAAAACCCAAAGAGGATAATATTTGCTAGTGGTGAGACTAGACTGTTACAAATGGTATTAGAGCTAGACACTGGACTATGTGCCAGTAAGAACAATGGGCCCTGAAGGGGGTGGATTTGGTGGGGTCCCACGTCAATTGGAGAAAGGAACGAGTGTCCGCGAGGACGCTAGGCCCTGAAGGGGGTGGCTTTGGTGGGGTCCCACATCAATTGGAGAAAGGAACGAGTGTCAGCGAGGACGCTGAGCCCCGAGGGGGTGGATTGTGAGAATCCCACATTGGTTGGGGAGGAGAGTGAAACACCCTTTCTAACGGTTTTCTTAATAAGGGATTTGAAAAAACCCTTAAGAAAAATAGAGGGGTTTTAGGGTTTTTAGAGAGAGAGAAAATAAAAAGATATCTTTTAAATAAGGTTGTCAGAGTCGGACGATATGTCACTTACTGTGAGATCCCACATCGGTTGGGGAGGAGAAATAAAACACTCTTTTACAAGGGTATATAAACCTTGAGCGGAAGATCGAAACGGAAAGCCCAAAGAGGACAATATCTACTAGCGATGGGCTTGCGACGTTATACCCACCTTGTTAGTCAAAGCCAAAATCACTAAATTTTCTAGCTCAATGTTAGTTTGATCCAGCTCGTCGAGGAATTTCTAGCTCGATGTTTGTTTCATCATGCTCGTCGTGGTCAGGAGGTTCGGTTTCGAAGTCGATAGACCACATGGCTTCTTATTCCTTTTATTTTGTTTTTGCCACCTAGGTAGATAGGTAGATAGGTAGGGTAGGGTAGTTTGGAGTGTATGATGTGTCCCCCACCACCCCTAACTCTATCTTACCTTTTAAACTAACCAACTCTTTTCCACTTTTCAATTATTTCTCAATCACTCATTGGGTTACCTAACTCCAAACATATCACATGTTCTTCTCTCTCCTATCTTCCAATCATACTCTCCTCTCTCTCCAAATATGTATTATCTTATGTGTTATGGTCTCGATTTGCGATGTCATCGTCAGTCGTAGAGGGGTTGCCTTTACCTAAAATAGAAGTAGCACGTAGCTTGAGTATTTTAAGAAACACTCAGTAAGTGCCTCCACTATTAGGGTTAGATGCAAATACATACAATCATGAATGGGACCTATCCTTTCAATTTGTATTCCCTTAGGCGACTATCCTAGGCGGTTAGTTGGATATGTATGTACTATTCTACACACGGCTTACACGTGCGAGTATGAGCCCGCCAGTCGATTCGCACACCTCCTGTGTCTCTTTCCTGGTCAGGCTAGCATTCTCTAGAACTATTGTTGGACACCTAGTAGGAATACTGACATTGGTATACTCAGATCTCGACAAGTGGGATTCAACAAATATCAACACGGGATATTAGTGACTTCGACTTGGGTCTACATGTAAATGATCTTACTACTGAAACGCCTTCGGGTTAGGTTGGATGGATTGATTTGTTGTATGAATAACATGTACTTCTAGTATGTAATCCATATATATATGCTATCCATGTTCACGTATTACCCTATAAGACATTTAATGAGTTACATATGTTAAGAATGAATAATATTTCATGTTCACGCATGCATGTCTCATAAGAAAGTTACGTCATGATGTACATTGTAACTATGTACTATAATTTGAAAATATGGAACCTCGTACATGTTATAGTCATGAGTACATAATACTTCTCCAACATGTGTTGTACGAATGTGCACGTATGATACAATACACACTTCTTTCTTTTTTGTTGGTTTTCGACAACGTGACCATGTGCTAGCCCATAGTCAAGCCTAGAGGTACTTATACGAGTCTATCTAGTGGGTTAATGTATGCATACGTGAACCATGTGCAGAGAAATACTACGCATCCAACCTTATCCAGAAAAAAAAAATTAGAGTCTAGAGATCAGCCACTAAAAGTAGGTTGCACCGTGAATCATGATTACATGTGGTTACATTTTTCGACTCTAATAATGAACCGAGACATCTCAATCATACAATATGAACTTAACGCAATATTGTTTTAACCGTAAAACACGAGAGAGAGAAAAGAAAAAGATTCCATAAACGTGAGCAAGGATGGTAAGAAGATCCCATCAAACAATAAAGGAATTGGGTAAGGGACAATTAGATAATGTTTGGTAGGTTTTTGCCTATTCCCACTAATATACATTATTATCATTACAAAATAAAACAAAATTAAATTTTAGCCCTTTGAGCAACCCAAAGGCCTTCTAGAACTCAAACCCCAACTAAAATAGAGTCATTAATTAATTAATACTTTATTCATATATTATAACATATACAATATGGTTCATCATGTGTTGCCATTGCTTGACAACGACAAATCCTTTGTTTTACCCTTCAATTCTTTTTTCATTATGGTTGTATACAAATTAAGTTTGAGAAAACCTAATCCGACCCTTTATCTAGGGTCAGATTAGATTGGTGACTACAGAAATTCGACTCGAGTTCACAATCCAACCCTCTGTTTAGGAATTAGGTTGGATTGGTGACTACAGAAATCCGAGTAGGGTTCACAATCCAACCCTCTATTTACGGGTTAGGTTGGATTGGTGACTACAGACATCGGAGTAGAGTTCAGAATTCAACCCTCTATTTATGGGTTAGGTTGGATTGGAGACTACAGAAATCCAAGTGGAGCTTACAATCCAACCATCCATTTAGGGGTTGAGTTGGATTGGTGACCCGAGTGACCAAAATAGAGTTCACAATCCAACCTAACACAATCTCCTATTTAGGGGTTCCATTGGGTTAGTGACTAGAGAACCCGAAATAGAATTCAAAATTCAACCTAACCCAACCCTCTATTTAGAGGTTGAGTTGGATTGGTGACCAAAGTGACTCGAATAGAGTTCACAATTCAACGTAGGAGTTGGGTTGGGTTGGGTTGGTGACCAAAGAAACTCGAGTAAAGTTTACAATCAAACCTAATCCAACCCTCTATTTAGGGGTTGGGTTAGATGAGTGACGAGAGTGACCCCAGTAGAGTTCACAATCCAACCTAACACAACCCCCTGTTTAGGGGTTTAGTTGGGTGGGTGACGAGAGAAACCTAAATAGAATTCAAAATTCAACCTAACCCAACCCTCTCTTAAGGGGTTGAGTTGGATTGGTGACCAGGTTGACCCAAATAGAATTCACAGTTCAACCTAGGGGTTGGGTTGGGTTGGGTTGGGTTGGGTTGGGTTGGGTTGGTGATCAAAGAAACTCGAGTAAAGTTCACAATCAAACCTAATCCAACCTTCTATTTAGGGGTTGAGTTGGATTGGTGAACAGATGTAACAGCTCGGGGCCACCGCTAATAGATATTATCTGCTTTAGCCCGTTACGTATCATCGTCATTAGTTGGAGAGGGTAACAAAGCATTCCTTATAAGGGTGTAGAAACCTCTTCCTATATGCATTTTTAAACTGTGAGGCTAATGGTAAAACGTAACGAGCTAAAGCGGACAATATCTGCCAGCGATGGGTTTGAAATGTTACACCAGAGTGACTCGAATAGAGTTCACAATCCAACCTAACTCAATACTCTATTTAGGGGTTGAGTTAGGTTGTCGGGTCGTTCTTCTTTTTTTTTTTTCATTATTTTTTTTTAAATCTACTTTTCTAAATACTGCTACATGAATAACTAAAATCTCATAAAACTCAAATATCAAACATTCATAAGTCACAGTGCATCACTAACATTACTTACAAATATCAAATACTTTTAATTTTCATAATAATCTTAAAAATATGGTAGAGTTTGGTTGGGTCAACCCAACCTTTATAGTGTCGGTTGGGTCAACCCGACCTTTATAGTTTTGATTGGGTAGTTCAAGTTAATCGGATTCTCGAGTTCTCGAGTCATATGAATACTACCTTTTTATTAAATGCGCACACATAATCCTACCCACTCCACCAAAATTAAAAACAAATGGGGCAAAATTTCTAAACCCTACCCAATAGATCACTAGAGTAAGTGTTCATACATCGTCACGTGTATGTTCGTAACGATAACTCTTTTAGAATATTAATATCTTGCTTTCACGAACATGAATTAATGGGTGAGAAACTTGAAAATTAAATTTGTATCTTAACATTAAGTCTATGTTTGAAATTAAAGAAGTATTTTTGGTGTATCGATGTTGTTGGACGTTGAATATGATCAAATAAATGTAATATTATTCAAACTAGATGAATGAACGCGACTAAAGTCATGTGCTAATTAACTCCTAATCTCCACCTACTTCGACAACTCTCTCTTCTTATTCAAACCCTAATTTCTTCGACTTGCAAATAAATATTAAAAGAATGAGACCCTTGATCAAAAGTTCTATATATATATATATATATATATATATATATATATATATAAATTACGGGCATAAAATAAAAAATATGTTGATTTGGGTTGGGTATACTATATTTAATTTATAACGGAACCTACCCTTAACCCTTCAATGAAAAAGAAAACATAAAAAGATAAGGCCGGCTATTCCATTTTTTGACAAAAGACCCACCACACTCAAGTTCCATAGTTTTGGGTCCACTATCTCGATCATGATTTTCCTACCCCCAGAGAGAAAAGTCCTTCCTTTTATGGTCGGTTGTGAGTGAGGAGGGATTCGAACCTCCAACATCCAGAGAGAAAAGTCCTTCCTTTTATGGTCGGTTGTGGGTGAGGAGGGATTCAAACCTCCGACATCGTGGTTCGTAGCCACGTGCTCTAATCCTATGAGCTACAGGCCCCACCCCGTCTCCACTGAATCTATTCTCGGGGGTATTCTAAAAAAAGGAACTTTTCCTCTCCCGGTCATATGTGTATGTATATATATTATATATATATATATATATATATATATATATAATTTAAACCAAACAAAAAAACATGGCTTATTGGGTTGGGAATTGACACTTTCCAAGATTACCAAATTCCCTCCACCAATTTTTGTGTTGCAATGGAAGAGAGCCACACAAAATGTCTCTTTTTTTGTTTCTTTTCTTTTTATATTAATTATTAATTCACTTTAAATAATAATAAAATAATAAAAATAAATAAATAAATAAATGTCAATTCAAAATAAGAAGCCAATATTTTAACTTTTAAAATAGAATATTCATTGATATACTTCATAAGAAACTCCCTCATACTAAAATAAAATAAAATAAAAATTTTAATATTTAAATATTATCGTTCACCAATTTATAGCACAGTCTATTTCAAATTTGATGATGTAATCTATTGTCTATATTATTAATTATTTATTTTTTTACGAGAAAAAAAAGTAATTATTTAATTATAAAAATACCTAAAAATTACCATGAAAGTAATTATATCACTTACATCAAACCTCTTTTATTAACCAAGAGGATATTATGCAAATATGGATTTTTTTTACATATTTTCTTTATCAAAATTATTATTATTATTTTTTTATTATTATTATTATTATTTTTGAGTGAATATATAATTTTGTCAATCTACAATATTTATATATCTACCTTACAATAATTTAATTTTACCTAAAAGTGGGAAACACTTACATTTCTCATTATTCTCTCATATCCCACAACCTGTTTGTGAAAATGCGTCTATGAAGAACCCAAAGCACTTGCCCGGATCCCAAACACCCACCCATATGAGCTCTCGCAATTCCGGCAACACTCGCCGCCGCCGCCGCTGTTCTCCGACCCCAATTGCCAGCACAAGCACACCGACCCGAACGACCTTCTATCTCTCAATCTCGACTCCGCCGAGCTCCCCAGAGACCCCCTTGTTGCCTCCGCCTGAAATGGCTGCAACCCAATTGAGAGCTCCAAATTCAACTCTGTCTTCACATGGGCTTCCGCCGTGGATGCTGCCGTAGGCAGTGGCGGCTCCATCTCCGTTGTCGTGCCGCTGCCTTCTTCGTCTACTTCGGACGACTGCACGTTGATTGTTGCTGGCTTCGGAATTGGAAGCTCTGCTGTTGGAACAGAGGAGGAGGAAGATGATGAATTGTTGGGATTCCGGTAAGGCAAACGGGTGGAGACGGCGGTGGGTTCGTTGAGAGGGCGGTGGGTTTGTGGATCAATGCCACGGCTAATGAGTTTCCTCTTGATGTGAGTGTTCCAATAGTTTTTGATTTCATTGTCTGTTCTTCCCGGTAAGCGACCCGCAATCACCGACCATCTAAATTTTCCGAAATTCATAAACAAAAAAAACCCAAATCAGAATTAAATCGAACAAATCTTTAGGAATCACGAATCTCCACAATGACGATATTGTTCATTTTGAGCTGTATTCCTTACTTAAAACTCATGATCATTCCCTAAATTAGTTAATGGGTAACTCCATCCCAACCATTCTCAACAATTTCAATAACAAAAGAACTCAAAATTATGGAAAATTACTGACTTGTTTCCAAGAAGGCTATGGAGTTTGATGATGAGTTCGTCTTCATCTTGAGTGAAATTGCCTCGTTTGAGATCAGGGCGGAGGTAATTGATCCATCGAAGCCTGCAACTTTTTCCACATCGAAGCAACCCTGAAACCCAAATCGAATTAGTGAATGAATGGGGACGAGAGAAAAGGGTATATGATGATGATGATGATGATGGTACCTGCAGCCTTGGGGAGGGTACGCCAACAGCCCTCGCCGTGGAGGCGGATGTAGTCGATGAGGCGTTGATCTTCGTCTTTGGTCCACGCGCCTTTGTTGGTGTGGGCTTTCTCGCAGCACGGGGATCGTCCCATCGCGAACCCGAACCCGAAAGAGGAAGAGGATGAAGAAGAGGAAGAGGGAGTTTGAGTAAGAAGGAAAGGGATATATATTTGGAAGAAGGGAAAGGGCAAAGGGAAGTTATATGTGGCTGTGTGTAACCACTAACCACTTGTCTTTCAATCTATCTTACCAACTTGGTCAAATCCCACAACACTCTCTCTCTCTCTCTTTCTCTTCTTTCATAAAGTGTCCGACTTTTTTGCCTCTCTTTCTCTCTCTTGTTTTTATGGCAATAAAAACCTAAACTTTAACAATCATTAGCTTCCTCGAATCATCAATCGAGTTTAAAAGTTTGAATCTTTCGAACCGGTTTGAAATTGCGTTTCGAAACAGAAAGATGGTTTGTATTTGTATCCATTACTGATGATAATATATATGTAACAGTCTACGTCCACTGCTACTGCTAGTAGATGTTGTCGGTTTTAGTTTGTTATATATCGCTGTTAACCTAAAGCGTGTGTTAGGGAGAGGTTTTCATATCTTTATAAGGAATGTTGAGCGTCTTCGTTGGCACACCGCCCCATGTTTGGCTCTAATATCATTTGTAACAACTCAAACCCACCACTAGCAAATATTGTCCACTTTGGTCTGTTATGTATTGCTATCAGAGCTTCATGATTTTAAAACGTGTCTATTAGGGAGAGGTTTCCACACTTTTATAAGGAATGTCCACCGTTTGATGTTTGGCTCTAATACCATTTGTAACAGTGCAAGCCCACCGTTAGCAAATAGTGTGTATTTTGGCTCGTTATGTATCGTTGTCAACCTTATGGTTTTAAAACGCGTATGTTAAGGAGAGGTTTTCATGCAAGGCATGCTCAGCGTTCTCGTTGGCATACCGTTCGATGCTTGTCTCTAATACCATTTGTGACAACCTAAACCCAAACACACCGTTAGTAGATATTGTCCGCTTTAGCCCGTTACGTATCGTCGTCAGCCTCATGAATTTGTTAGGGAGAGGTTTCCATACCTTTGTAAGAAATGTTCATGTTTTCACTAATGCTCATGTGGGTTCTCATCATATATTTGGGATATTGAGAGGATAATATTATGGAATGGGCTTTTGAAATTTGTTTTTAATGAGAGATATTGTCCACTTTAAGCATAAGCTCTCATGGCTTGGCTTGGCTTTGGGCTTCCCCTTAATCGAGGCTCGACTCCTTTTCTTTTGGAGTCTTAGTCATTTTTTACTATGCCTTCGAAGCTCACAATACTTTTGTTCGATATGGCTAAGTTTAGGGCATGGCTCTGATACCATGTCAGATGAGCACAACTTTCCACAGTGGTATGATATTGTCCACTTTGAGCTTATCCTCGAAAGGCCTCACACCAATGGAGATAGTATTTCTTGATTATAAACTCATGATCATTCCCTAAATTAGCCGATGTGGAACTTTCATCCAACAAGCTCTACTTTCTTTTTCGGGGTAGGGTTAGATGCATAGTATTTCTCTATACGTAATTTTTGTACGAGCGCATGAACCCGCTAGGTGGGCTCGTATACGTACCCCCTAAGCCTGACTATAGGTTAGTGCACGTATACACTGTCAAAAGCCAATAGAAAGAAAGGAACATGTATCATATCATGGTGTACGTGTCTATACAAAATATATTATGGAAGCATCTTGTGCTTGTAACATACAACATACATAAGGTCCAAAACATGGTACATGAATATGATGCACATCATACTTTCATACTTTTCTTGACATAACATTCGTATGAGACATAAACATGGTATCTGAGCATACATGGATTGACATACTGGAAGTACATGCATCACAGAATGCTCATAAGCATCACATCATACAAGTAATAACACGTAGATAAGCCACAAAATACGTGTTATTCATACCACATTAAGTTCATCCAACCTATCTGAAAGACGTTCCAACAATAAGATCACTTGTAGCCCTAAGCTGAAGTCACTAACTTTCTACGTTGATGTTCATTGGATCCTGCTCGTGGAGATCTGAGTATACCTATGGCATTCAATGATATTATACTTAGTGTTGGATGATGGAAGTCCCACATCGACTAATTTAGGGAATGATCATGGGTTTATAAGTGAGGAATGCTAACTCCATTGGTATGAGGCCTTTTGGGAAGCCCAAAGCAAAGCCATGAGAGCTTATGCTCAAAGTGGACAATATCATACCAACCTGGCAACCATATGCTTCGACCCGCATTGAACGCCGGGCCGCTTGTTGAAGATAAAAGTACATCGAACCCATATGAAGTTTTACCATGAGCAGATTGAATCCATTGGGCAAAAATGAATCCATTGGGCAAAAATGGGTATGATATTGTCCACTTTGAGCATAAGCTCTCATGGCTTTGCTTTGGGCTTCCCAAAAGGCCTCATACCAATGGAGTTAGCATTCCTCACTTATAAACCCATGATCATTCCCTAAATTAGTCGATGTGGGACTTCCATCATCCAACACCTCCCCTCGAACAAAGTGCGCCTCCCCTTAATCGAGGCTCGACTCCTTTGGAGTCTTAGTCATTTTTGACTGCCTTCGAGGAGGGGCTTGACTCCTTTTCTTTAGGAGTTCTTTGTTCGATATTTGAGGATTTGAGGATTTACCAATTTATTGGCACGACTAAGTTTAGGGCATGGCTCTGATACCATGTTAGACGAACACGACTCTCCACAATGGTATGATATTGTCCACTTTGAGCATAAGCTCTCATGGCTTTGCTTTGGGCTTCCCAAAAGGCCTCATACCAATGGAGTTAGCATTCCTCACTTATAAACCCATGATTGGAGATCTGAGTATACCTATGGCATTCAATGATATTATACTTAGTGTTGGATGATGGAAGTCCCACATCGACTAATTTAGGGAATGATCATGGGTTTATAAGTGAGGAATGCTAACTCCATTGCACGACTAAGTTTAGGGCATGGCTCTGATACCATGTTAGACGAACACGACTCTCCACAATGGTATGATATTGTCCACTTTGAGCATAAGCTCTCATGGCTTTGCTTTGGGCTTCCCAAAAGGCCTCATACCAATGGAGTTAGCATTCCTCACTTATAAACCCATGATTGGAGATCTGAGTATACCTATGGCATTCAATGATATTATACTTAGTGTTGGATGATGGAAGTCCCACATCGACTAATTTAGGGAATGATCATGGGTTTATAAGTGAGGAATGCTAACTCCATTGGAATGAGGCCTTTTGGGGAAGCCCAAAGCAAAGCCATGAGAGCTTATGCTCAAAGTGGACAATATCATACCATTGTGGAGAGTCGTGTTCGTCTAACATGGTATCAGAGCCATGCCCTAAACTTAGTCGTGCCAATAAATTGGTAAATCCTCAAATCCTCAAATATCGAACAAAGAACTCCTAAAGAAAAGGAGTCAAGCCCCTCCTCGAAGGCAGTCAAAAATGACTAAGACTCCAAAGGAGTCGAGCCTCGATTAAGGGGAGGCGCACTTTGTTCGAGGGGAGGTGTTGGATGATGGAAGTCCCACATCGACTAATTTAGGGAATGATCATGGGTTTATAAGTGAGGAATGCTAACTCCATTGGAATGAGGCCTTTTGGGGAAGCCCAAAGCAAAGCCATGAGAGCTTATGCTCAAAGTGGACAATATCATACCATTGTGGAGAGTCGTGTTCGTCTAACACTTAGAACAATAGCAGTCTTACCTCAAACATCTCCAGAAGTATAAAAATGGCTCCGAAATAGGTGGAAGAGGTCCAAAATACCTAACAACGTTGTTTAAGCCGAGTCGAGCTTAAGAAAATTGCACAAGCCGAATCAGGGCCACCAAGCGAAGGGGACAGTTGGGTGCGAGCCGCTTGCAAGTTGCGGTTAAGGGAAGTGACTAATGAATGTGGGTCGAGTCAAGGTGTAGGTCAATGTTTGAGGCTGCTGACGGATCGAGTTGAGGTGCGGGTCGACATTTGGAGCTGTTGCTGGATCAGGTCAAGGCACGGGTCGGGCGTCTGGTCATGGCTATGGAAGTTGGACTACTGATTGTCGATTGTGCTGATGGAACTTTGGGTCTGGGAAAATGGAGGGTTTTATGCACATGTGCGTGGGCGAGACGAAATGCGGGTTGCGAGCTAGGCTTCACAACTTATAAGGAACGTTCAGTTCCTCTCTCCAACCGACGTAGGATCTTACAATGAGTGAGCTAGAGGGTATAGTTATATGGGAACTACAGAATATCTAGTAAATTCGAGAGAGAGTCGAGAGACGATGGTTAGATTTGGTCGAGACATTTTTCTTTTTAAAATTAGGATTACAATATCCAATATCCCGATTTCATTTTCACGGATATATCGATAAATATCATTATTAACATATATTTTTTGTAAATAAAAAATGTATAATCATTTAAATTAATAATTAAATTGATTTTACTTCCAAACCTATGTTCCTATTGACTGTAAATTCATAAACTAAACACATATTTTACATTATCTGTCTATCATAGTCGCTAAGTGATATCATATTTTTAAATACTCCACACGGACATTTAGTTTATATATGATAACCTCGAAATATCATTAATAAACACCCTTTATCGTAAATTTAATTTTATAGATGTAATTAAGCAAATAATCAAACGGTTAAATTATAAATTTTTATGTTTATGTCTAATAAGTCTCTAAACTTTTCAAAGTATTTCGTTTTTGTGTTGAATAAGTTTTTAACATTTAAATATCTAAATTTGTCGAAACTTGACCTAAATTTTAAAGACTAAACGTGTAATTTAACTTTGGTCAGATACCGAGTAGACCCACTAAGAACACTTTTCCTCTCATAATTTTCATTTCTTAATAATTTAGAGGTCATTTTCAAATAATAAAGAATGAATATAATTTCATACGATATGGAAAAAGCAAACTGTGCACGCTAAAAGAAAAGGGGAGAGATACTAGTTTGATTTGTTTTCTTAAGCGGATTCGTTGACCCGAGTGCTCGCAAGCTCAGAAAGTGGGCTTGGAAGCCGTAATTGGTACTGTCGATCAGTTCAGTCATAGTAGCTTCTTTGATCATGTCGGAATGAGGAAGAAAAGAAAACGGGTAGCATCGTTGTATGCTCGCCGTTTGTTACCCAGTTTGAATGAACAGCATTTAATGTGCAAAAATTTGAACAGTATGAGATTATTGTTCCTCTCATTCACATTTATAAATTTTGAAGTTTTGCAAAATTTATTATGTGGCCCTTAGAAAGAGGCTTACAACATCTTCCTTCAAAGTTCAACAACTTATGGTACCAACAACATGAATCCAATTAAATTGTTGATATCAATTTTTAATAGCTTGGATACTCAATTTGGTTCATGATATGGAGGACTAATTCCACTAATAACTTGAAGATCAACTTAAAAGAAGAAATGAATGAAAGTTAATCAAAGATTTTCATAAATGATAGAAAGAATTGGTCAAAACAATGAAATGGAAATTCGAATTTGAAATCGAAAAGGAATGAGAACGTTTCTCGAGAAACAGTGAGCAATGTGTTGGGGTTTAGTGAGCACTCGGGCTAGGATGGCCTTATTTCGTATTACCAACTATTGTTGCTAAAGGTCAAATTTTCACTCGAGCTATTTCTTTAAAACTGAAAACGGGAAGCTCCTGCAAGGTAACGACTTCAAACTCAAACAAAAAACAGGAGAGGAGAACGAGAGAATGCGTTGGTATTTAGTGAGCACTCGAGCTAGGATGGCCCAATTTCGCCTTACCAACTACTATTGCTAAAGATCAGATTTTCACTCAAGCTATTTCTTTAAAATTGAAAACGGGGAGCTCCCGCAAGGTAACGACCTCAAACTCAAACAAAAAACAGGAGAGAAGAACGAGAGCATGTGTTGGTGTTTAGTGAGCACTCAGGCTAGGATGACCCCATTTCGCCTTACTAACAAATCAGATTTTCACTCGAGCTATTATTTTAAAATTGAAAACGAGGAGCTCTCACAAGGTAACAACTTCAAACTCAAACAAAGAACAGGAGAGGAGAACGAGAGCATGCATTGGTGTTTAGTGAGCACTCAAGCTAGGATGACCCCATTTCACCTTACCAACTGCTATTGCTATAGGTCAGATTTTCACACGAGCTATTTCTTTAAAATTGAAAACAGGGAGCTCCCGCAAAGTAACGACTTCAAACTCAAACAAAAAACAGGAGAGGAGAACGAGAGCATGTATTGGTGTTTAGTGAGCACTCGGGCTAAGATGGCCCCATTTTGCCTTACCACAGGTCAGTTTTCACTCGAGCTATTTCTTTAAAATTGAAAATGGGAAGCTCCCGCAAGGTAACAACTTCAAACTCAAACAAAGAACAAGAGAGGAGAACAAGAGCATGTGTTGGTGTTTAGTGAGCATTCGGGCTAGGATGGCCTCATTTCGCCTTATCAACTGCTATTACTAAATATCAGATTTTCACTCGAGCTATTTCTTTAAAATTGAAAACGGGGAGCTCCCGCAAGGTAGCGACCTCAAACTCAAACAAAGAACAAAAGAGGAGAACGAGAGCATGTATTGGTGTTTAGTGAGCACTCAAGCTAGGATGGCCCCATTTCGCCTTACCAACAGGTCAGATTTTCACTCGAGCTATTTTTTTTAAAATTGAAAACGGGGAGATTCCGCAAGATAACGACTTCAAACTCAAACAAAGAACCGGAGAGGAGAACAAGAGCATGCATTGGTGTTTAGTGAGCACTCGGGCTAGGATGGCCCCATTTCGCCTTACCAACTGCTATTACTAAAGATCAGATTTTTCACTCGAGCTATTTCTTTAAAATTGAAAACGGGGAGCTCCCGCAAGATAACGACCTCAAACTCAAACAAAAAAAACAGGAGAGGAGAACGAGAGATGTGAAATTACATAAAGGGTAGGGAACGAAAAGTGATTCAAAAGGTTTAGAGTTTGAATAAGGAAAATGAAGGCAAAAACAAAGAAGAAAAACACCCAAAAGTGACACAAACTGCCAGAAGAAGGATCAATCAGAACACAATTTGAAAAAGCATTAGAGAAGACACATGAAAGCAACAAGTTAGCTAGTAATCTTATCTCCACTTGTTTATTTATACTATAAATTTTAGGTTTTGGAGAGCTCTCTTTGGTTGCTTTTCCACTTCAAACTCTTTCTTTCTTGTGGCTCACAAACTTTCAAACACATACAAACAAACAATCATACTAATTCCCCCAAAAACCCTTCACCAAATGTATTAACCTTACCTGAAGGTTCAAACTTAGAACCTCTATGATGCCATTATGACCAAGAACTTAGAACAAAAAACGAATTCATTAGAGTTATGACACCGAATTACCTTCAAATCTAATATCAGATCAGTTATTTGATTCATAGAACAAGAATGTAAATTAATCTCTATACATTGAACTCAAAAAATGTAGGAGTTTGGACTTGAGTCTCTTCATGTAACGCCCTAGGTCCAACGCTAGCAGATATTGTCTTCTTTGGGTTTTTCCTTTCGGGCTTCTGCTCAAGGTTTTTAAATCGTGTCTGTAAGGGAGAGGTTTCCACATCCATATAAAGGGTATTTTGTTCTCCTCTTCAACCGATGTGGGATCTCACAATCCACCTCCCTTTAGAGCCCAACGTCCTCGCTGGCACTCATTCATTTCTCTAATTGATGTGGGGCCCCACTAGATCCACCCCCTTTAGGGCCGAGCGTCCTTGCTGACACATTGCCTCATGTCCATCCTCCTTCAAGGCTCAGTCTCCTCACTGGCACATCGCCCGGTGTCTGGCGTTAGATACCATTTGTAACGGCTCAGGCCTACCATTAGCAGATATTGTCCTCTTTGGGATTTCCCTTTCAGGCTTCCGTACAAGGTTTTTAAAACATGTCTACTAGGGAGAGGTTTCCACACCCTTATAAAGGGCATTTCGTTCTCCTCCCCAACCAATGTGGGATCTCACAATCCACCCCCTTCAGGGCCCAGCGTCCTCGTTGGCACTCGTTCATTTCTCCAATCGATGTGGGACCCCACCAAATCCACCCCTCCTTTAGGGCCCAGCGTCCTTGCAGACACAATTGTCTCATGTCCATCCCTCTTCAGGGCTCAGCCTCTTCACTAGCATATCGCCTGGTGTCTGGCTCTAATACCATTTGTATCAACCCAAGCCCACCACTAGCAGATATTGTCCTCTTTGGGATTTTCCTTTCGGGCTTCCGTACAAGGTTTTTAAAACATGTCTACTAGGGAGAGGTTTCCACACCCTTATAAGGGCATTTCGTTCTCCTCCCCAACCAATGTGCGATCTCACAATCCACCCCCCTTCAGGGCCCAACGTCCTCGTTGGCACTCGTTCATTTCTCCAATCAATGTGGAACCCCACCAAATCCACCCCCTTTAGGGCCCAGCGTCCTTGCAGACACATTGTCTCATGTCCATCCCCCTTCAGGGTTCAGCCTCCACGCTGGCATATTGCCCAATGTCTGGCTCTATTACCATTTGTAACAGCCCAAGCCCACCGCTAGCAGATATTGTCCGTTTTGGGATTTCCCTTTCGGGCTTCCGTACAAGGTTTTTAAAACATGTCTACTAGGGAGAGGTTTCCACACCCTTATAAAGGATATTTTCGTTCTCCTCCCCAACGGACATGGGATCTCAAACTCAGGAATATTCATACCACTTGTCAAGGGCTTACATTTTTGTGAGCCATGAGGAAACGAGAACAACCTAGTTTTTTAAATTTTAGAGACATGTGGGAGACCATTTGCATGAAAGAGCACCAATAATTGCTAATTTGACTCGTGTGATGACTTGTAAAGCTTGTGATCTGTGGTTCTTGCCAAACTCAAAAGAAAAAGGAAAGAATAAAAAGAAAACAGAGTCATCAGCATGTGTTATGCTTTATTGGTTGTTGAGCATGTGGGTTGAGCTAAGATACAGCTAAGACAACAAAATGGTTGCACATAGAGAACCTGCTTACTATGAGGGACAGTAGCATTATGGATGAGTAAAAAGAACAATATCTTCAAATCATTTGACATCAGAATGTTATGTTTTTTTTGCATATACAATGAATGTTTGTGTCAGTGAACCAATTCCAGCAGCTAAAGTGACCCCACAAAATCACAGCCTGCCTACAAAACTATCCTCTCCACTTACATCAAAGAATATTTATGCGTTCCAATTGCATAATAATACAATGCAAAAATTATAGGTATAAGTAAATTGTGTACCTTTGGAGACCAAAAAAATTCTGTCTGTATGTCCAAAAGATTACCCGTTGTTCTTCGTCTTCGGTACTTTGCACATGCAATCTGGCATGGGAAATGTGTACAACGATCCGCTCGACTTTTTCATTTCCATTCCCTTTAGATCGTTGTGGCGAAGCATGTCTTGCATTTGTTGCGCGAAGTTTTTCCATCTATACGTGAGTTTGTTACCAAATATTAACAAAAACATGTCAATATAACCAGCAAGATAGTTCATGAACTAACAAATCAAAACTATGGTGAACATTTCTGGGTAAAGATGCAGCACAATGTCAGTTCTTATTTTAGAAAAAACAAACGAGCTGACCTAACATAACCCGATAATGTGTTACGGGAGGTAAATAAGTGTTAGGAATCACGACTCTCCACAATGGTATGATATTGTCCACTTTGAGCATAAGCTCTCATGGCTTTGCTTTGGGCTTCCCTAAAAGGCCTCATACCAATGGAGATAGTATTCCTCACTAATAAACCCATGATCTTCCACTAAGTTAACCAATGTGGGACTCACTCTCAATAATCCTCAATCCTCAACAATCCTCCCCTCGAACAAAGTACACTATAAGCCTCCCCTGAGGCTTATGGAGCCCTCGAACCGCCTCCCCTTAATTGAGGCTCGACTCCTTTCTCTGGAGCCCTCGAACAAAGTACACCCTTTGTTTGACATTTTAGTCACTTTTGACTACACCTTCGAGACTCACAATTCTTTGTTCGATATTTGAGGATTCTATTGACATGGCTAAATTTAGGGCATGGCTCTGATTCCATGTTAGAAATCACGACTCTCCACAATGGTATGATATTGTCCACTTTGAGCATAAGCTCTCATGGCTTTGCTTTGGGCTTCCCCCAAAACGCCTCATACCAATGGAGATAGTATTTCTCACTTATAAACTCATGATCTTCCACTAAATTAACCAATGTGGGACTCACTCCCAATAATCCTCGATCTTCACCAACAAGTTTTAAGTTATCCAAAATGCAGATATTGGGAGTACAGAACTTAATTGAACCAAATGAAAGCCAAAATATAGGTGTGTAAGGCTTCTGCATACCGTATGTTAGGATCATCAAAAGTTAATGCTAGTTTCCTCTTATCAGGTTTGACTGTCTTTGCATGTCCGGCATAAATATAGCGCCTATGACCCATCAAAAAGTGGGGGAAATTTCCACCCTGAGTTGTGACAAAGACTTCACTATGAAGACATACTGTGTAATCAAGAGCAGCCAATCTGGAAGAGTGGCCCTGCATCACAGACCGGGTTTGAGCTAAACGATCAACTCGTTTAAACGATAAACCTTAGAATAATTCGATGAAATACCTTGAAGGGAGCAAGTTCTTCCTTAGTAGCTATAGTATCTTTCGTTTCTAAACGTGGAAACATCTGCCTAAGTGGAGCCATATACTTTTCTGCTTTATAAATCTTTCCTGCTGCAACATATATGACAGTTGTATTATCAAAACCCATTCCTCTAAGCATCATTCCGACCTACAATATCATATAAAGGTGAGTTATGAATCAGCAGATTGTAAACACAGGTTTTAGGGAAATGGAAGCATTACACATATTGGCTCCGCATAAACTCTCTTGCAGGACCAAAAGTTTTCATTGCGATCGATGAAAATCCAGACGTTATTAAGAAACAACAATGACCGAAAGCAGACAAAGCCAACGATAATACAAAATATTAATGTGACGTCTCACGTCGGTTGGGGAGGAGAACGAAACACCCTTTATAAGGGTGTGGAAATCTCTCCCTAGCAGACGCGTTTTAAAAACCTTGAGGGGAAACCCGAAAGGGAAAGCCCAAAGAGGATAATATTTGTGATGTCCCACATTGGTTGGGGAGGAGAACAAACCACCATTTATAAGGGTGTGGAAACCTTCCTCTAGAAGACGCGTTTTAAACCCTTGAGGGGAAGCCCGAAAGGGAAAGCCCAAAGAGGACAATATCTGCTAGCGGTGAGCCTGGGTCATTACAAATGGCATCAGAGCCAGACACCGGACGATGTGCCAGCCTTCTCGCTGTTCCTCGAAGGGGGTAGACACGAGGCGGTGTGCCAGTAAGGACACTGGGCCCCAAAGGGGGTGGATTTGGGGGCGGTCCCACATCGATTAGAGGAAGGAAAGAGTGCCAACGAGGACGCTGGGCCCTGAAGGGGGGTGGATTGTGATGTCCCACATTGGTTGGGGAGGAGAACAAACCACCATTTATAAGGGTGTGGAAACCTTCCCCTAGCAGACGCGTTTTAAACCCTTGAGGGGAAGCCCGAAAGGGAAAGCCCAAAGACGACAATATCTACTAGCGGTGGGCCTGGGTCGTTACAATATATGCTAGTGGTGGGCTTGGGTCGTTACACTTAACAAGTAAATTTTCAAATTACCAACAAAAAAGACAAAGAAAAGAGTGATAAAAAGGATGGGTGTCCTAATAACCTTATATGCATAAGGACCATAAATGAAGCAGCAAGATGGCCTAAATCTTGCCCCCAACCTGTAGCATGTTATCAACAAAATCACCAGAGATAGGGAGAAGAATGAATGATCTCTCTAGTTTTGCAATAGTACAAGCAACAAAAACATGTAAATAAAATAGGCAATAATTGATGGCTCAAATAAACTCTACAACAATATACTGGGAACTTTGATTCAAACTTGATCAGCACTAACAGATAGTTTTTCACTATCACGAAGAACGATCCAGAAATATTGACGCTAAGATAGCAAGATGGCTTGAAATTTAGCGAACATTTAACGAACAATGTCATGGTTCCAAATATATGTGTGTGTGCGCGCATGCTCACGCATCATCTATGCACCTCAACTATTCTCACGTGGTAACTTTCCCGACCTTTTTTCATTTAGTTGCCAAAGAAATACTAAATCCTAAGTAGATGACCATCATTGGCTTGAACCTATCCCTTCTAAGCTATTTACTATCAACATTGATCCTTCTTGACCTCTAGGTCAACTTTCTAAGCCCTTTATAAGAAAGGATAAGAACTCTTTTTATTTTTAAGTTTAAACAAATAATGTGTTTAAAAAAAAAAAATTTTAAAAGACAGCCTTAGAACTGGAAGAGGAAACCCATCCCAAGGAAACTACTTGACAATCGATAATCATCAAGACACTGTATTCTTAAGTTGGAAGGAGAGGTCAGAGGTTTAGGATGCAAGCATTATCCGGAATGATTGGGCGGAGGATGTAGTTAGCCCATTTCGGTTTTTAACACAGAAGTTATTCAAAATCACCCCAGATTCAGAGCAAAACTCCCCTTTACTAAACTACGGGGATACAATTCCTGAAGAATATCGTACTTCGGCTTGCCGTGATTCGACGTGGATTTCCAATTGAAATGAGCTTAAGCTAGGAAGAAGGGATATTTGTTTAGGGTATTTCTTGTATATCTTTCTTTCAGCATTTGTCGATTCCCTCCTCAGCTAATGAGTTTTCTTTTTCATCTTTGTGGAAGATAAAAATTCCAAAGGAAGTTCAGTTCTTTGTTTGGCATGTCATCCATAGAGGAGTTTACACTATAGAACAGCTTTCAAAAAAGATGTCTACATTATTGAGTCATTCTGTTGGCTTCTATATTGGCAGAGAAAAGTCTTGATCATACTCTTTCGAGTTACGATTTCGCTCCGACTGTTCGAAGTCACTTTTCTTTTACATGGTTAGCTTTTAGGTTGCGCAAAAGCTATAAGGAGATTATTGAGGAGCTCCTTCTCCATCCGCCTTTTTGAGAGAATGGAAAGTTTTCATGGCATGTGGAAGTTTGTACTGTGTTTTGGGATGAGAGGAATAATGTAACAGCCCAGATCCACCGCTAGCAGATATTGTCCTCTTTGGGCTTTCCTTTTCGGGCTTCCCCTCAAGGCTTTAAAACATGTCTGCTAGGGGAAGGTTTCCACTCCCTTATAAAGGGTGTTTTGTTCTCCTCCCCAACCAATGTGGGACATCACAATCCACCCCCCTTCGGGCGCTGGCACACTGCCTTGTGTCAACCCCCTTCGGGGAACAGCAAGAAGGCTGACACATCATCCGGTGTCTGGCTCTAATACCATTTGTAACGGCCCAGATCCACCGCTAGCAGATATTGTCCTCTTTGGGCTTTCCCTTTTGGGCTTCCCTCAAAGCTTTAAAACGCATCTGTTAAGGGAAAGTTTCCACACCCTTATAAAGGGTGTTTTGTTCTCCTCCCCAACCAATGTGGGACATCACAAATAATAGGACCTTTGGAAAGGGATAGAAAGGAACCCTACTAAAGTTTGGTCCTTTGTTGTGTACTTTCTCTACGAGTGTTAACGACAAAGACTTTTTATAATTATCCTCAAGGTTTGGCTTTTTTTCGAGATACCCTCATTTGTTCCTAATGAAAGTTCGATTTATTATCTTTGGAACTATGTTCCATTTTCATCGATAATTTTTTTAAAGAACCAGTGATCAATGTGTTCATTATGTGTACTTTAAGTGATAGGTTCATTCTTCATAGGTGTATGTACAATATACACATTTCATCCTATAGAACAGATGCTTGATTAAGATGATGAAGTCCAGGTATACCTCAAGTGGGGTTAAAGGACATTTGCCATCCACCCTATTAGCACCAGGCCTTATTACTCTCCCTCTTCGTCTGAATTTTCCTCTCCAGCTCCGTTCTCTAGCCAGGTCCATCTCGTGCTTCTCTTCTTCACCGCCATCGTATTCACAGCACGAAAATGCAACCATATCCTTTTATAAGCACAATATTTACCTTTAGGCATAAACTACATTTAACAAGCAATTTAGTAATCACGAACTAAAAGAAAAGAAATAAACCATGACTAATACCTCTTCGAAACGAAGATGCACAGAAACATATTTTCCTCCACTCTGAGAGCTTTTTTTTATCATTCGACCAACCATGAGGTCGGCCAGCGTTCTTATAGATTCTGCGAACCTCAAAGCTTCAAAATTGGCTAAGCATCGAAGTGCTTGAACATCTGGAGGAACTCCATGAGCCAACCGATTGGAGAATGGGGCGATCCTCACAGCCCTACACCACAGAATGAGAAGTGATTATTGTCACCATTTCTCAAATCAAAATGGTATCTTAAGACAAGGAAAACATGCCTCAATTGCAAAAGCTTCGGAAGGACTTTATGCAAATAGTACATTGGGCTTGACCATGCTTTCACTCTCAAGTTCACAATACTGCTTATATTGTTATCATACTGCTGCAGTACATCAGTTGGGAGCTCTCTCACAATATTAACATGTTTGCTTAGTGCTTGTATGAAAAACTCTTCATCGAAAATATCACCGAATTTGCTGTCACAAGTAGGAAACGAAGGAAACTGCATGAATGGTTTCTGTCCTTCTGGGATTTAAAACAAAAAAAAATTGCATTTACTTCTGCCATTTTGACATAGAGTTAGTTGTCAATGGCAGTCGGCACCGGCACCAGGAGCAAACACAATGCCCTGTGCCCAATGGGATGCCTCATTAAAGAAAGCTTTCTAATAATATGGTTTTACCAATTGGCTGGACATGGAATTTGATGTAAAACTAATCTTCAGCTAACATAATCCCCATGTTTTGGACATAAAGGACACATTTTGCAGAGAAAATATTAAAATAATAAAGTTGTCAGTCAAGACTGGGAATAAATACATCAAAGAACCAAGATATAAATTAATAAGATCAATATATCATTTTTGAAAAATATGTGTAATTAACAAGATTATACTTTATTCGACCTGTCCCTATGATCTCCATGTCCTAAATTTTAGAAAATGTCAAGTTCTTATGTCAATAAACTCATTTACGTGTACACTTACCTCATCAAAAATTTACACGTATTTCACTTACTACTGACTATAACCTTTTATACTGTACAATTCTTTTCTTGATATCTGTTCAAATTATGCATAGAGTGTTGAGGATTATTGGGAGTGAATCCCACATTGGCTAATTTAGGGAATGATCATGGGTTTATAAGTGAGGAGTACTATCTCCATTGATATGAGGCCTTTTGGTGAAGCCCAAAGCAAAGTCAGAGCTTATGCTCAAAGTGGACAGTATCATACCATTGTGGAGAGTCGTGATTCCTAACATGGTATCAGAGCCATGCCCTAAACTTAGCCATGTCAATAGAATCCTCAAATATCGAACAAAGAATTGTGAGCCTCGAAGGTGTAGTCAAAAGTGACTAAAGTGTCGAACAAAGGGTGTACTCTGTTCGAGGGCTCCAGAGAAAGGAGTCGAGTCTCGATTAAGGGGAGGCTATTCGAGAGCTCCATAAGCTTCAGGGGAGGCTTATAGTGTACTTTGTTCGAGGGGAGGATTGTTGAGGATTATTGGGAGTGAATCCCACATTGGCTAATTTAGGGAATGATCATGGGTTTATAAGTAAGGAATACTATCTCCATTGGTATGAGGCCTTCTAGGGAAATCCAAAACAAAGCTATGAGAGCTTATGCTCAAAGTGGACAATATCATACCATTGTGGAGAGTCGTGATTCCTAACAAAAAGGTGAATTACAAAAATGAGAAGGGAAGAAAGTGGCAATGAATTATGCCCCAGAGATGAGTTAAAAGCAGCAATCACAATGTTTCTTTTGTAATATAAGAAAATCATAGTGTTCTGTTTCCTATGAAAGAAAAATCAGATTGCTTTTCTTTTAAAAATATATACAGACGAAAGTAATCGATGTTAACTGCACTGATATGGATTTCTGGGAATAAATGAAAACATAAACAAGAAAAAGAAGGAAAACGGTAATAACTGGATGAACAAGAGTGATCATGCTCCAGTAATGAATTGAAGAGGGATACAGGTAAGGTCATAGATAATATTTTCAATTCATAATTTTCTAACCAAGGGAACCAATTTAAAGAACAATCAAGAACAGAGATAGAATTATACTGATATTTTAACCCAAAAAAAAAAAAAAAACAAATTGTCCTTCGGTTAATGAAATCGATAAAATTATAAATTAAGTAATGGAAAGTCGATTTTAACCTTGAATCTCGCCAAACACTATTCAAATGAAATATTGGAATGACAAGAGAAGCATTCAGTAGTCCAGCCACTGCAACTGCATCACATATCTGTGTGTAGAATAGTTGGAGTTAGCAAATCAGTTATTAAGAACCAAAAATATATAATTTGATTAGATATTCTGCTGGTGGCCATAGCAATCTATATCCCTCATCTCTTTCCCGGCCCACCGGTCTATGAACATAAAGGAAAATCATCATGTCCATGGGAGTCGACGTTGAGAGTGACTGCTATCATTCATAATCACTGAGAATTACAATTTAAGTGATGAAATTAATTGCAAAAAAAATAAAACAGGTTTCTTCCTAATTTTCAATCTGCACTTCAATAATTATATTCAGACTTCACCCCTATTGAAAATACTATACCGCTGATCTTAAATCAGTTCATAAACTTTCCACAGATCAATTAAAATTTTAGTATAACTGTTATGATAATTGGTCATTTGGACTATGATTAGGACAAGTGTGGTAAAAGTGTGCGAGGCAAGAGGCCTTGAGATTAGGAACTTGGCGAGCAACAACGTTGCATTTTTGTCCAAAGTGGCCATCACAGTTCTCTTGGAGCCTGATTCTTTGTTGCAATCAATCATTTTAAGTATGGGCATAAATCTAATGATTGGGACTTAGGATAGCAATTCGGGGTACTCAGAAAATCTATCTCCCACTATCTGCCTGTTTCCTCAATTTCATTCATCCTAAGATTGGGGATGCCAGTCTTCTTGTTTCAGAGGACCATTGGTTCGGGGGGGGGGGGGGGGGGGGGGGGGGGGGGGGTTGGGTTTGGGGGTGGTATGTTAGTTTATCTATTTTCTTGCTTGCAGCACCCTCTTTTTCCAGGATCAGCTACTTTCCAGGTTATTTTTAATACAAATAGTTTTGTAATCATCCCTTTTAATTTTGATAACCAATTGGGAATCCTTTTTACAACCCTTTCTGTAACGGCCCAGATCTACCGCTAGCAGGTCCTCTTTGGGCTTTCCCTTTCGAGCTTCCCCTCAAGGCTTTAAAACGCGTCTACTAGGGGAAGGTCTTCACACCCTTATAAATGGTGGTTTGTTCTCCTCCCCAACCAATGTGGGACATCACAATCCACCCCCCTTCAAGGCCCAATGTCCTCGCTAGCACTCTTTCCTTCCTCCAATCGATTGGGACCGCCCTCAAATCCACCCCCTTTGGGGCCCAGCGTCCTTACTAGCACACTGCCTCGTGTCTACCCCTTTCGGGGAACAGCGAGAAGGCTGACACATCGCTAGCAGATATTGTCCTCTTTGGGCTTTCCCTTTCGGGGTTCCCCCCAAGGCTTTAAAACGTGTCTGCTAGGGGAAGGTTTCCACACCCTTATAAATGGTGGTTTGTTCTCCTCCCCAACCAATGTGGGACATCACAATCCACCCCCCTTCACCACCCCCCTTCAAGGCCCAGCGTCCTCGCTAGCACTCTTTCCTTCCTCCAATTGATGTGGGACCGCCCTCAAATCCACCCCCTTTGGGGCCCAGCGTCCTTACTAGCACACCGCCTCGTGTCTACCCCCTTTCGGGGAACAGCGAGAAGGCTGACACATCGTCCAATGTCTGGCTCTGATACCATTTCTAATGGCCCAGATCCACCGCTAGTAGATATTGTCCTCTTTGGGCTTTCCCTTTCGGGCTTCCCCCCAAGGCTTTAAAACGTGTCTGCTAGGGGAAGGTTTCCACACCCTTATAAATGGTGGTTTGTTCTCCTCCCCAATCAATGTGGGACATCACACTTTCAGCGCTCGTATATTCCCTTCTAGACTTTCCCGCTTTTCAGTTTTGCATTTTCTTACCTAAAAAGGGAAAAGGGTCATTATCATAAAAAAAAAAAAAACGACCAAACGAAAAAGGAAGAATATACACCACCCTTTGATAGTCCGATTGCAACAGATCAACTATCTTCCTATTGACAAACTGTTGACAGTATAACATAGCAGAACTACAGGTAAACCGATAGACAGTTAAAGAACATATCAATTTTCAAGTCAAGAAATCGTGAATCTGAATGATCTTAGCACTTCGCGAAATGGGAGAATATAAAACGTGTCCATGCAGTCAACATGTGAGCAATAAAAGAACTAATAAACTGGTAAAATTGTGAGCACTATATCACATCCACTCTTGAATCTACACTTCATGGTACCATCATTTTTTTTCCCTCATAGACTTTGCACACCGACAATACATAAATGCTTTATTCTTGATCATGAACTAAAACTCACCGACAACCTTTGCTGATTTAACCCGCCATTTGCTTCAATGATAAGAAAACCGTTCGAGTTTGGCAACGCTGCAAATCATTAAAGGAAAAGAAGTTTGAAATTAATTAATAAATAGGTAACTATAAGGAAGGGAGATAGAGATTGCTTGGAAGTTGAATTAAGAAAAAAGATCAACAACGAAAACTAACGTAAATGTGAAAATACGAAATTAATTAATAAATAGGTGTCTAACAAGAAGGGGAGATAGAGATTGTTTGGATGTTGAATTCAGAGAAAAGATCAACCAAGAAACTAATATAAATATATTAGGAACTTTTCTTAAAAAGTTTTCTTGTGTCCTGCTTTTAAGAAAAGCTGAAGTTGATATTTCTTCCAAAATCACATGATATCAAATTATGAACTTATAGTAACCTCAACATCATCCAATCAGTTACTCAAATTAAACTGTTGTTCAGCCCTCCTTACGAGCTCGGGGGAGAAATTCATAAGCATAAATATAGGAAGTGATGATAAAAATCTGTGAATATTATCGCTGAAAAATGCAAAAGGTATGCTATTTGATGATAGTTCATATATAATTAAAGCTGACAAACTCAGAGGAATGGGAGACAAGGTTGCTCTTAATATCTGTATGTCTTACTGTGTTTTCTGAAGCTTGTGGTGTACTAAAATGCAATAGTTCTCTGAGACTAGAAGTGTGAAGCAAAAAACAAAGGTGGGGGTTTTCCTTTGTCGAGCATTGAGTAGAAATATAAAACTGAAGTTTTTAGACCTACAAGAATATAGCTGTGATGTCCACATTGGTTGGGGAGGAGAACAAAACACCCTTTATAAGGAAGTGGAAACCTTCCCCCAGCAGACGCGTTTTAAAGCCTTAAGGGGAAGCCCGAAAAGGAAAGCCCAAAGAGGACAATATCTGCTAGCGGTGGATCTGGGTCGTTACAAATGGTATCAGAGCCAGACACCGGACGATGTGTTAGCCTTCTCGTTGTTCCCCGAAGGGGAGTAGACACGAGGCGGTGTGCTAGTAAGGACGCTGGGCCCCAAAGAGGGGTGGATTTGGTGGGGGTCCCACATCGAATTGGAGAAAGGAACAAGTGCCAGCGAGGACGCTGGCCCCGAAGGGGGGTGGATTGTGATGTCTCACATTGGTTGGGGAGGAGAACAAAACACCCTTTATAAGGGAGTGGAAACCTTCCCCTAGCAGACACGTTTTAAAGCCTTGAGAAGAAGCCTGAAAGGGAAAGCCCAAAGAAGACAATATCTGCTAGCGGGGGATCTGGGTCGTTACAATAGCATTGTAAATAATAGGAAAATATATATATATATATATATATATATATATATATATATATATATATATTTAATGATTAGAAGATTCAAGAGATCAAAAAGCTCTTGGACCTCATTGTTTGACAAGCTTTTCTCTTGAGCATGACTAAACATGCATTTTAAAACACCAACATCTTACATGGCCACTTATCTACTTGGTCTTGTTCTTTTGGATTGGAAGCCCTTTTTATAGTTTCGTTTTGTGAGCTTGTTTTTAGCATGCCCTTGTACATTCTTTCATTTTTTTCAATGAGAACTTGGTTTCTTACTACAACTACAATATCAGAGTTCATATCTAGCTACAAGCATCATGAACATATTGATATTTGATCTAAATATCTTAGATGTAAGCTTTTCCATTAAGCGCGCCTTTTTGTTAAAATGAATTCATGCATAAATGGAAAGTACTTCAGCACCGCATACAAATTGTACGAGTAATTACAACTTTCAAAAATCGAATTAGACAGCATGCACTGCAAGCAATAAAATTTGACCTACATGAACTGCGTGTATCACATTATATTACATGAAAAAAAAAATAACACGAGAAACATTGAGAAGTGAGTTTCACGAATAAGGCTGAATTGAACTAAGTAACTTTAGAAATCGGTACTAAACTTAGTACAACAGAATAAGAAGCGTCAAACCTGTCGAAGTGCTTCTATTGATACATGGTTTCCAAACATGGTGCACTCTCGAGTTCCATGCAGTTGACAACTGCAAAACCACCAATCAATGTTCATTTGGTCAACCTCTATAGAAATTCTAAACAGAAAATCTCGACAAAAAGACAAATTCATAGAAAAAAACGGCAATCTCCAAAGGACCGTCTTGAAGGCATAGTAAAAAATGACCAAGACTCCAAAAGAAAAAGGAGTTGAGCCTCGATTAAGGGGAGGCGTACTTTGTTCGAGGGGAGGTGTTAGATGAAAGTCCCACCGTTTATAATCAAAGAATACCATCTCCATTGGTATGAGGCCTTTTGGGGAAGCCCAAAGCAAAGCCACGAGAGCTTAGCTCAAAGTGGACAATATCATACCAGTCATGTTCATCTAACACTCATTTCATTACTTCTCATAGAAACAAGACAATTTGAAACTAGAAAGTGCATTTTCAGTCAACTTAGAAACTATCATTCCCACAACAAAATCAGGTGAAAAAGAGTAGAAACATAAGAGAAGGCACAAAATACCGCATGTGTGGAGCTATTTCGTGTCTCAGCTTCCATGAACGGCCAGAGCTTCTCAAAAACCTGAGGACTCCTATACACAGACCCCGACGGAGGGCGTTTATTAACTGAAACAACCCTGGTTTTGAGATTGGAAATGGAAACGTCGAAATTCACAGACCCCATATACAATAACATCATCGAAATATACAACAAAGGAGCAAACAGAAGTAGCCCTTTCCTTCTGAACACCGCCGACAAAATCAGAAAAACCAATTTCTCCATAATGCTGCTGCTGCTGCTGCTGCTGCTGCTGCTCTGCTTCGGGTCACGAACACTAAAACCAACGCTACCTCTACCACTATCACTGCCACTCAGACTCCTTAGTTGCCGATACCGAGGCGATGACGGTGGCGACGGCGAGAGACTGGAACGCGAAGTGCTCAAGCGGCTATAGCCATGCATTGCGGAAATGGGCTGTGCTAGGGATTACACAAACCTCTTAATTCTGGAAGAAACAAAAGATCTGAGGAAATTTCCGCTTACTCGCCTCATGGAATCGAATCTTCATCATAGTTTTTGGTTTCCCCGTCTCAATTTAGCGGTTCGAGTTCTTGAATTTGCAATTGGGATAAGATGGGTATTGGATTCCGTGAGAAATGAAGGGTTGGAGATGAAGATTCAGAGATTTGGGGCGTAGAATGGCGCAATGGGTATCCTATAATGGGAAGAAACAGGGGACAGGATTCATAAATGGGAGTGGAAAGAGCAGGACGTTCATACAGAGAGCTGGGGATTGTTGGGACTGTTAACAGTTAAATGCAAAGACGATGAGATGCCTTTTCCGTATTTTGTTGAAGAAAAACTTTTTTGAATTAAAATTCAAACTTTTTTTTTTTTTTTTTTTTTTATTGGAAATATTTTCAATTACAAATATTTGAAAATGGGTTGAAAAATTTAATATATAAAGTTGGTGTCTCTTCTTTGTCCAATGCAATCATTTAACCTACATTATGAAATTGATTGATTGGATTAAGCTATTATTATTTAGCGATGGCTATCGGAATGGTTTCGTTCTCGTTTGTTGATTCACGGTTTGATATTTTTTTAGTCAGGTCTGTTAAATGAACACGACTCTCCACAATCGTATGATATTATCCATTTGTTTGTTGATTCACGGTTTGATATTTTTTTAGTCAGGTCTGTTAAATAAACACGACTCTCCACAATCGTATGATATTATCCACAAAAGGCTAAGTTTAGGGTATAGCTCTGATACACGACTCTCCACAATAGTATGATATTATCCACACAAGGTAGGACTCTGATACACGACTCTCCAATAGTATTCTTTGATTATAAACGGTGGAACTTTCCTCCCCTCAAACAAAGTACGCCTCTCCTTAATTTTCTTTTGGAGTCTTGTCGAATTGGCATGGCTAAGTTTAGGGCATGGCTCTAATACTATATTAGTTGAACACAACTCTCCACGATGGTATGATATTGTCCACTTTGAGCATAAGCGTTCATGGCTTTGCTTTGCGCTTCCCAAAAAGGCCTCATACCAATGGAGATAGTATTTCTTGATTATAAACCCATGATCATTCCCTAAATTAGCGGATGTGGGACTTTCATCCAGCATGGTCAACCTCATCAACCTAAAAATAAATTTACAATCCAATTAAACTTTACCCTACTTTTAAGATTATTAGGAAGATCAAGAATATTTGACGTTTTTTTTACCGGTGTTAGTGATGACTTACGAATGTTTGATATTTGAGTTTCATGAGATTTTAATTATTAATGTATTATGTACTGTGGATAAATATAATTTTTTAAAATAATTAAAAATAATAATAAATAATCTGACAACTCAAGCCAACCAAAACTTTCAAATTGGGTTGGATGGTGAACTTTCTTCCGGGTTGCTCACGTTACAAACTCAACCAATCTCAAAATTTTAGGTTGGTCCATAAAATTTTCGCAATCTAACTCTCAGATATATATATATATATATATATATATGATTGCATTTTTTTTAATTTACTATGTTTAAATATCGAACATCTTAATAGATGATATAAACTTTAACTAGTTAAGTAATGCTGAAGTTGGTCAATAATTTTTATGATAGACGTGTACCCAATAATAGGTTGTATATATAGTAGGAAAGAAACCAACTCTAACAAAGGAGGGACGAGTAACAGACAAAGACACGTTAAAGAACCTACAAGCATGCTAATCATTGAGTATGTTTATACTCATTCTTGCTATTTTTACTTTTCAGATGGTAATGAAGCTGCGTGATTATGACGATGGTGAACTCGAGCTCTGAAACTTTAAAGGTGTATGGATAAATCTGGGTATAATTTAAATTACGTGGTATATAGTTGACGTTTTATGACACCATTTTACAATATGTTGACTTTTGCTTGTTTCTCGAAAATATTTTGATGGCGTTTTTGTAAGTATATTATAATAAATAAATGGTTTTAAAATTTCCTATCTATATGACAGTCGGTTGCTCAATCATCTTGAAAGGAAGGTCGGTACATACATGCCAAATATGTCGAACAATTTTGTTTGTTTTATAAAGTATGTCATTTAGATTAAAATTCCATTATATTTCCTTTTCAAGATAATTGTTATATTGGGAAAATTTAATTAGGGCATTTTCGAATAGAATTTAAATATTTTCCTTTCCATTCAAAATTGTTATATTTGAAAAAAAAAATTAGTTAGGCTATTTCATAATTAATTTATACTTTCCATTTCCATATATTTGAATAGAAATGTTATATTAATTGAAATTTTGAATTAGGTATTTATTGGAAACTGAATTTTTTCTAATTAGTTTATATTTTTCTTTGTAATTTAATATAAATGGAAAATTAAATTATGAATCTAATAAATTAAAAACTATATGAGCTAAAATAATATTTTAATCATGATGTTCGGGAAGAATATAATTCTAACTTATCAAATCCACTAATCCAATCATAATGAATCGATAATCCACTAATTATCATTTCAATAGTCGATAGTTCAATCTCACTTCCTTTAACAAATTAAAAGAGTAGGCTATGTTGTGGTGCTCGTGACTTGCGAAAACGAGTCTTTGATTTATTATTATTATTATTATAAGGTTTATTGGCAGTTTGAAATAAATTGTTAAGCTAGTGTTACTTTCTGATGGAGAAAAAAGTAGTTCAAAAAGTGGAAATTCAACCTTTTGAGTTGTAGCCCGTGATCAATATAAATAAATAAATATATATATATATATATATATTTCATAAAAAGGATAAATATAAACAAACCAAAAAAAAAAAAAAAAAAAAAAAGAAGCAAAAATCAAAAGACCAAGCCACACAAATCTAAGAAAAAGAAACCAAAAGATTCAAACAAAACCAAGAGCAAACCACCTGATCACGGAAAGGTCCGAAGAGTATCAATGAAATAAGTTTCATTCAATATTGGCTAAAACTATACCGCCTAAATGGTGGTGAAAATTCTCAATTTATAATTATTTACAAAATCAAATAAATTATAGAGAAAATGGAAAGAGCAAATATAAGATATTTGCCTATAATAAAATAGCAAAATGATACCTATAGTAAACCGTAATAGAAGGCTAAATATCATATAACATATTTGCCTATACTAAAGGGTCGAATAGGATACATACGGTAAACCATAATAGAATGTTAAATATCCACCTATAGTAAACCTATGTAAACCGTAATGGAAAGCTAAATATCATATGAGATATTTGCCTATAATAAAGGGTCGGATGTGATATATATGGTAAACCGTAATGGAAGGCTAAATATCATATGTGATATTTGTCTATAATAAATGGTCGAATATGATATCTATGGTAAACCGTAATGAAATGCTAAATATCTACCTATGGTAAACCGTAATGAAATGCTAAATATCTACCTATGGTAAACCGTAATGGAAGGTTAAATATCCACTTATGGTAAACCGTAATGAAATGCTAGATATCCTTAATCATACACAATATTTACCTATAATAAATGATCAAATATGATAGATATGATAAACCAGATTCAAAAGCAAAAGCTATATCTCATATAGAAAAGAAAAACAAACCAAACTCCACAGCCCTGTAAAAATATCACTGTTCTTTGATTCATTGTGAATAATTCGAGGGCTTTATGCTCTAATAAGAGATGACAGCATCATTGTCTACTTTTCCCACTAATCTCTTCGCAATTGTTTGATTTGTAACAAGGTGCGGTAAATGTGCATTATAAGAATTTCATTAAAACCTAATCAAAGCTTGTAGATGATACAAATTTCATGCGAAGCAGAGTCCCGAATTTACAAGGTATGCACAGAGAGAACCCCAATTTCCTAAAGAAATGATACACCACTGGATGCCCTTATTAGATATGGAGTATTTGCAGGCACAGACACAATGGGGGAAAGGTTAATGTGTTGTTCTAGGAGGCATTAGCACTTACCTTTCTATGCTGTCAAACACTCTGTGCAGTTGAAAAGCTTCACCTTGATCCCCATTCAAGGACCTTCTTACCAAGCAGCAAGCAGTTAGTTGTCTGAGTAGCCGTTCGAGATATGGATGCAAGCAACATTGTAAATCTTTCACATTGGGATTAGTTGATAAGACCATGGCGTTCACCGCGTCGGCTAAAATTTCACGCTGTTTATCCTCGAGAAGATAACCAACAGGGGACTCTTGAGGTCGTTCATATGCCAGTAAAGCAACAGTGTCCTGGATAAAGGGAGTTCAACTGATCTAATTAATCCATATGGAGAGAATAGCCAGAAATACATGCACTACAAATCTGTGTTGCAAATGGGAAACTAAACAAAGTTATTTTACACAACTCATGTAGATAACTTTCCAAAACATCAATGATAAGGAGACCTGAAATTATTCCTAAATGTTCTCTTCTTTTTCTAAGATGTACAAGGAAACAATTTCGTTGATAAATGTAATTAGGTTAGGTTACAAGTTTCGGTCCCTAAAATTACATGTTTAGTCTAGTATATCCCTAAACTTTAAAAGTATCTATTACATCCCAAAACTTTCAATTTTCTGTCAAATAGATCCTCTAATTTTAACACTTTGGAGGATCTATTAACACTTTGATCCTAAAAAATATTTGCATAAACAAGCATGTAAACGACACTTGGACATGAGGTATTGCGACTTGTACTAAATGATTCCACATTTCCTACATGGAAGAAAAAGCTCAGTACCTGAATAAGATCCTGAAACCCAGGCAGACCATAAAACTTTGCTAAATGATTCCTTCCAAAATTAACAGCTTCCTTTAGCGCTCCAACCTATCGTATAATAACAGCAGGAAACTCATAAACAATCCAGAGATTGGATTTTGATTGGAAAACGTGTGACATTTACATATTTTTAGAACGAAAAAGTACCCTGACTAATTGAATGAATTTTTGACAATGAAGGAGCAAGGAAGTAGCTGATTTTTCATCCTGCACGAAGCAAACTTGTTATCAAGACAATAAATAATATATCTTCGCAAGAAGATTGTACTAGACTTGATCAAACTAGGATACAAGGAATTGAAAAACTAGATAAAAAGAGTAAAGTCTTGGATATATATTTGGCAATATGGAAGAGAATAAAGAACAGAAAAAACAAGAAAAAACCATTATCAAGTGAATATAAATTAAAGATAAGACAGATCAATACATTAAAAGAAAATATAAACTGTCACCTAAAAATCACACGAATCCATTATGGTAAACGTGGGGTAAATAACAACATCACGGTTGTTCATGGGAACCTAACCTGAAGTTCGAATTCCAGATAAAAGAAAATTATGGATAAAAATGGAACTGAAGTTATACATTTTTCATACTGGTACATCATTTAACCACTGTAGCAATAGGACTCTTAGTTAAGAGATTTATTTCATGTGTCTGAAACAAAAATTAATCTTGGTATCACATAGCTACAATCCGAACTCTGAATTATTTTCTCTTTGTGCTGCACTAAGGACTCCTCCTTTGTCAGCTTACACTTGGAGAAATAAAGGGCACTTGTAAAAGAACACACAATTAAAAGCATTACACAAAGACACCCTAGTAAAGTGGAAACACCCGCAAATCTCCCACCTAAATCCAATATCAACTGCGGAAGTTTGTGTGCTTCCTCTATATTCTCACTCCCTAACTCAAGAACGAGTTGTTTTTAGGCAGAGGGAATTGATGCAGCACGGTCTAGCCTCTCGCACTTCGTTTTGGTACTATGGCTCTCGCTCTCTGCCTCTAGTTTACTGTGGAGGTTTTACTTTTGTTTTGTCAAGTCACTGTGTTATTGTGTATTGTTTAACCGTGGCTTAAGCTGTTGCCAAAGGCAGGAATGAAGCATTTTAACTAGGGGTCCCTACTGAGATATTATTGAATAAAGAATCATTCCAAGAAACTTCCAAGATTAGTGTTACATTAGAAATTATACATATTCGTGTATTATGTGTTTTTCAGACGATAAAACAAACGTGAAAAATTGAATTAAACACAGTTGGCTCACCTGTACAATCTGCGGATACCACTCATTGAGCTTTCCAAGTGCAGCATCAATTTCCCCCTTCCTGATAAGCTTCATCAACAGAAAGAAACTGATCAAAAGCAAGGTTCTATACCAACTGATAGATTGACATAACTCGTTAAATTACAAGCAGCTCCCACCCTCTCTCCAAAAGGTAACAATTATTACATTTGTTTTCTTGTAACACAAAATTAAGTGCTGTGACGGGTGGAAGAAAGGGACTATGCTGAGAAGTATTATACAGTTAAATTGAATCTGATTGTCATATAAACAGTTAAAGGCCACGCATTAACTTTTTATTTAGATAAAATATTTCATTAGAAAGGAAAGAATTCAAAAGAAGGGAAAAACGAAGATAAGAAATGCACCTACCTAAACCCTATACCTAGCGAGATAAAAGGGGCTGACAAATTGGCATTCAATGGGCAATTACAAAAGCATTAATTTCAACAATTATAAAATTTACAATGCGCATCCATTATGGGAAAAAAGGAATCTGACTCATTGTAAAAACAAGGCCACGCATTGTAGGCAAAGGCAAAGAGATATTTTCTATTTTCAATTAACAAGAATTTCTTTCGTTCCAGTTTAAGAGATAATTTGTCCTTTGTTACAAGCATGTAAGTAAATTTGGTTCGGTTTTGAAATCCCCAACAAATCATCTACCATTGACCGTAAGTTGTCTTTTTGCATCAAAGAATATTCTTTTCTATTTCGAATAAAATATTCATCAGTGCTTCAAAAAGGAGGGCAAGAAAACATTGTGATAAAGTGATAAAGTCACATTTCTGAACAGTTTTACACAAATCTACAAAAAAAAAAAAAAAAAAAAAAAAAAAAAAAAAAAAAAGCAGATAAATCAAGGGAAAGCTCCCCACATGAACAAATGCAAATTCACAAATCCTAATCCACAGGAATCTATGGTGAAATAATTCATACCTGCCTTAAAGTCTTTCTCTGGTTCAGAGCATACGTGTTATCTTGGTCATCAGAGCCAGTTTCCCGAGTTATATATATAGGAGGAACAGTGCTTTCGCAGGCCATATCAAATGCACGGAGCGTATCCTCATAACCATAATGTTCCAAGTATGAGCGCACTATTCTGATAACAAAGAACAAAGTGTCAGCAATCAGATCATGTACACTGTTCTGACATGAAACAAAGTATGTACATAAGTAATCTACGAATATGCACAATTACAAGTTTGTCCCTCATTCAAGCTCTATCCTGCTGCTTTCTGTACTGTCAATGTCTATTCCAACATTCATCCATGCATACACACACACATATATATCAAGTATCAACAGTATTTGCTAGCCAGTTGGTTTCTGAGAGTATATGAATAAATAAATAAACGTGGCTTTTGGATGATGGAAGGTTATCATTATATTTAATCAATCTCATAGATTTTATCAATGTAACACCAATTCTGTAACGTCTGTTATTTTATCAAATAACAAATCATCTTAAAAATTTGTAAAATACGACTGTCAGAGAAATCTGATTCTCTTTCTTAGCGGTGCTCAAGAGTTGGCCAATTGTTGAAAGCTCAAAGAAAGACTATAAGGTACCATGATACTAGCTACAATTTATTAATAGACCTTCAGTCAACTACTCAAGAGTTTCCTAAAACTAATCCTCAACCAAATGTTGTATAGTCAAATGGTTAGTCTACAATGTCAAACCTGACAATCAGAGGATTTAAGGATATTCAAAAGCAATTTTCTTTACCTATAACTGACATTTGATGGCAAAGATAATTTCTCAATGGTGGCTTGTTGCTTCATCCTCTCTTGGGCTTCCCATGCCTACGAACAACAATGCAACACAGGAAAAATATCAATATGCATTTTGGTTCCCATCTCAATGTTTAGATACTACTATCACAAGTATTATGCAACAAACAATTTAAACTCATAAGAATTTTTTGGGAGCATGATTCCTGTTTCTGTAACTTCTAAAATCCGGCACATTACTGAGTACACTATTGAAGAAACAATATACATCAAATTATTCATATTTTTATGAATAACCGTACTTTTATTGGGAAAAAAAAAAATAAAAGAATACAAGAACATACAAAAGAAGTCCACTAAAAGGAATCAAATTATACAAAAGGGCTCCAATCAAGTAAAATAAGACAAATTATACAAAAAGGTCTTTGACACCGAAACCCCCTGTGAAACATAGAATCTAACAAAGGTCAAACATCATTCAAAAACTTTCCCCAACCCTAAAGATTCAATTATTTTTCTCGCCTCAAAGACCCCACAAAATAGCACAATAAAAAATAAATAAATAATAATAAAAAAGAACCTTTCTCGCAAAAAGAAGAATGGAGAAGGAGATCCTCAATCATCTCTACAGCCCTAAAAGTTGGTAAAGCAAAAACCAAACACTCAAAGAAACAACTCCAAACGGCACTAGCATAATCACATCTCCATAGAAGATGATCCCAACCAACATGAACCCTCTTTCCGAGACCCAATCAAAGGTCTTAAATCTTCCATACAAAACATGTCATACAAAGAACTTAATCTTCTTGGGAATCCTCACCTTCCACACAAAGGAAAAAATTGAACTGCTTGATAGGGAGGAATGGACCAAACACTTTAAGAATGAACTATAAGAAAAGCCTTTGGACGAACAAGTACTCCAAAGTCGAGCATCTCTCCTATTAGGGCTAGGGTGAAAGTCACCCAACAAAGCCAAAACTTTTTTGCTTTCCTATTGGTCAACGGACAACAAAAAAACCCAAGGAAAGAGAAGGTTGGACCTCGTACTGAGAAAGAATTGAAGTCACTGAATGATTCTTCAAAGACAACTGATGTAACCGAGGATATAATGAGTAGAGGGGTCTATCCCCCAATCACATATGCTTCCCAAAAGTAAGCATCTCTCTCATCTCCTATTACACTAAAAACCAACTGGGGTAAGAAAGGAAGTTCAACTAAAATATTTTTCCACGAGACTTTGGAAGTGCCTTTATGACAAATAATACATTCTAAATGATGCTGCCATGTTGGCTGACAATAACAGGATGGTTGTTGCTTTATTAAGTTGTGAGCTCTCAAAGGGGTGTTAAAATTTTGGAATCAAAAGTTTTTTTTTTTTTTTTTGGAACTTAAGAATTAAGCAACAAGCATTCGGGAAGCTCAAGCACTAGATTGGCTGAAGGAGAACAATAAATAGGTTCGATTCTTAATTGGATAATAAAACCCCAATTTATGAAGATTTATTCCTTCTCTTCAAGATCATACATCAATTGCGATGATTTTAAAAATGACATATTGGGATAGATGTAAATTAATAATACCACCAAAACTGTAAAAGAAGTTTCTCCTCATACGGCTAGCATTGACCAGCTTTGTGATACGAATGGACACAAAAATAACACAAGCAGCGGAAATGCAATAGAGAAGGGCAAAGATTCCTGACTTAGAGCATGTTATTGACTCGACCACAAATTTGTGAAATAAAGGTGGCTTGTTTACTTTCAACAACTAGTTAGAAGGAAGTTCACTGACTTCATTTATGCTCATTATGCAATAAAGAAAGCAAGTGAGGCAGACTAAGCTTCCATACAAAGTAAGGTAAGAGGATTAATTCTTGCACCATTTTGAGGGGAGGCTTAATGAGCCTTGTAAGGAGGAGCGTTTGGACATAAAGGCCATGTTTGTGGAAATTGTTAGAAAGGAAAGTGTGAATCAGGGATAGAAAACGAAGGTTAAATGGGTGAGTGAATGAGATTGTAATATGACTTATTTTCGGAATTTCTATTGGTAGAATGAATAAATATTTTATTAGCTCTCCTGAGAATGAGGCTGACTTGGTGCTGAAAGGGAACAGGGAGTTTGAGGAGGAAGTTCTTTCTTCTTCTTTTTTTTTTTTTTCTGTCTCTGTATGATGCAGTGGTGGTTCCTAGACCATTCTGGGATGGGGTGCACAGGAGTCCTATCTCTTTCACTGACAAAGGTTTGTTAGACTCTGCTTTCTCCCTCGAGGAAATTAGAAGAGTGGTGTTTGGGTTTGACGGAAACAAAGCTTTAGGCCCTGATGGGTTTCCGATGGTTTTTTCCAAGATAACTGGGTGCATATCAAGGAGGATCTTTGGAGAGTCTCCAATGAATTTTATGAGAGAGACCTCCTAGATAGCTCTTTGAATGAAACTATTGTTTTCGTTATTCCAATAAAGAAAAAGGCCACGAAGGTTAAAGAGTTTAGACCTATCAATCTTGTGACGTGTGTATAAGATAACTGCCAAGGCATTGACAAATAGACTTAGAAGGTGCACCCCCACAACGATTTCAAACACCCAAGGGGCTTTTTTAGCTGGCAGACTTCTACCCAAAACTTCAACTTGCTACCACAATGGAAGGAGGCATTAAGGGAAGGGTAAGACAACCACAAATTTTTGTACCTAAAAGAACAAGAACCACAGCTTACAGATCTTGAATCCAGACACATTGGCCAATGGTCCAAAGTGACTCTAGGCCCCAAAGATTGCCTCAGATTAAGAAACACTTCCATCCACCGTTTACGATAAGAACCTGTCAATCCAACTTCAGGTCCTACTATTGGACAAAGTAAATCTCCCATTAACTATGGGTGCATCAAATAAAGGGCCATCCTCAATAAAACCGTTAAAGCAGCACATACACCTAGTCATTCTCCCTAGGGCAAACTTTAAATTATTGTAGGAAAAGCTTAAAAATGCAAGAACATCTTCAGTCTCAAGAAACTTAAATTTAACAAATAGCAAGGTTTTTAACTCAGCAAGAAGAAAGGATTTTCTTTCCTAGAAAAGGTTAACTATTTTCTGTACTAGCAGGTGAAAACAGGTCCTAGACAGAAAATACACATTCTGGCACCTAAAATTGAACCGGTGAAGTATAATAGACCATTAGTGTTTCCTCCTACAAAGATCAACCCAAATACCCATGATCGGGAGAAAAAAAAAAATAGACAAATTGTCTGCTTCTCAAGAATGAGTAAAAAGATCCTCAGACTATTGCAGAGGGAAACTGATAATTAAGGGGGCAGAAGTCCAGAAACTGACCTTGAGATCAAACACAAACGGTTTCTGTCCAAAGTTGACTTGCACCCTGCCAAATTGTAATAAAATGTATCTCTTAATCAAGATATCCATAAAAATCATGAAACAAAACTTTCATAAAAACCAGAACAAATTCAGTTCAATGGCACAAGGATCCTAAACATACTAGTAACACAATAATCACCTAGTTGTATATAGTAAGGCTTTACAACGTAATAAAGAAGCCAATATAAGAGGAAATGCTTAAAACTTCAATCACTATTTATCACAAGATAAAACTTGAAAAACTTTTTAGAGGCCTACAAAAGAGAGAAGCAAAGGGCCAATGAAGTTTTGAGGACCTCAACCCTCCATGGAGTCAACATCAAAGAGCTGATTCAGAGTCCTCTTGGAGTACTTTGCCCAAGCGGCTATACCTTTTGAAATTAATTCCTCTTAGAGCAGTTTTTGTGAGCTCCTAATTTTGGGTAGTGCTTTTTGTATCACCACTTTGTACTTTTCATACACTCAACAAGAAGTTATCATTACTTATCAAAATAAGTAAATAAATAAACAGTTCCTCTGACCAAAAAAAAACTTTTTAAAACAAGAAACAACACTCACAAACCAAAGAACGCTATAAGCAGGGGAGAGAAGAAACAAAATCCCACCAATCCCAATAACAAATATGATTTCAAAAATGCTCTTTTCCCTCCTTTCTTCACAAAACTATGGAAAGTTTGCATTTCAAAGGAGGTGAAGACGTTTGCTTGACTTGTTTCTTACAAGTGGATTGCACCTACAATGAACCTCGACTTCTAAAGAAGGCTGTGAATACCTTAACCGTTAAACTATGCTCAAGTTGGTAGCACCCATCATGTTTTTTTATGACAAACAATTTCATTGATGACATAAAATTAGAGGGAGGAGATCAAACCATGCTCAAATCAGTAGTACCCATGATATAAGCAATAAATTATAACTTCCTCGTCATTTATCTACAAAAGAATGTAAAAGATAAACAACTAAGCTAAGTGAATTTTTTTTTCTAACCACGGTATTTGGCACCAGTCAACACTCCACAAAATTTAAATAAAGGGCCTTCACATGTTAAGATTTCCATCCAAGAGAATGGACCTCAAAATTTGGGCACACTACCACCCGAAAACCAGGAAAGATTGCTGTAAAAGTATCAAATACTTCACACCAGAAACATTATTAAAGGATTACTTTGAAGGAATTACAAAAGCAATGAAAGCCTTCTTTTACGCTAAAGCAACATCAGATACGTCACGAGCTGGTTCCAACTACATTTATATAGTTTAAGACCGGACTAACTACATCACAAGTAGAAATCCATTGGGTTGCTATAAAACCTTAACACATATAATCCTAACTAAATTATCAGAGTAACCAACGTATATGCAAACAAAGTATCAAGGGAATAGAAGTTTGATGAGGAGCATACTCTTCGTTTTGGCTGTGAACAGCAACCGTAGGAAACAAGGGACCCTTTATGTCCTTTTCTACTGCTCCAACAACTACCCCATTTTTTCTGGTACATCGACAGAAGAACCAAAGTATCATGATGATAACCTTTAACAAAAACCTTACAACTAAACAATTACAGTGCAAGAATGTCTTACGTGAAAAAGAGTTCCCGTGAGGCGTAATTAATTCCAGCACCAACTGTATCACCAGATGTATATGTTGGACCAAAAGGTTCTTTCTTACTTACTCCACGATAAAGTAGTCCGTCATCTCCATGATATCCACAGCTATTAGGTTCCCACCTACTCGTCCAAATTAACAACACAGGGCATTTGAGAGCTTACAATGAGAAGGGGAGGGGATATCTCCGGAAAATGCAGAAGAGCTAAACGAAGTTAATTTTGTTGGATGAAAGTCCCACATCGGCTAATTTAGGGAATGATCATGGGTTTATAATCAAAGAATACTATCTCCATTGGTATGAGAGGCCTTTTGGGGAAGCCCAAAGCAAAGCCATGAGAGCTTATGTTCAAAGTGGACAACATCATACCATTGTAGAGAGTTGTGTTCATCTAACATGGTATCAGAGTCATGTCCTAAACTTAGCCATGTTAATAGAATCCTCAAATGTCGAACAAAGTATTGTGAGCCTCGAAGGCATAGTCAAAAAATGACTAAGACTCCGAAAAGAAAAGGAGCCGAGCCTCCCGCCCTCGAAGGCATAGTCAAAAATGACTAAGACTCCAAAAGAAAAGGAGACGAGCCTCGATTAAGGGGAGGCGTACTTTGATCGAGGGTAGGTGTTGGATGAAAGTCTCACATCGGCTAATTTAGGAAATGATCATGGGTTTATAATCAAATAATACTATCTCCATTGGTATGAGAGACCTTTTGGGGAAGCCCAAAGCAAAGCCATGAGAGCTTAGGTTCAAAGTGGACAACATCATACCATTGTAGAGAGTTGTGTTCATCTAACATGGTATCAGAGTCATGTCCTAAACTTAGCCATGTTAATAGAATCCTCAAATGTCGAACAAAGTATTGTGAGCCTCGAAGGCATAGTCAAAAAATGATATCAGAGTCATGTCCTAAACTTAGCCGTGTTAATAGAATCCTCAAATGTCGAACAAAGTATTGTGAGCCTCGAAGGCATAGTCAAAAAATGATATCAGAGTCATGTCCTAAACTTAGCCATGTTAATAGAATCCTCAAATGTCGAACAAAGTATTGTGAGCCTCGAAGGCATAGTCAAAAAATGACTAAGACTCCGAAAAGAAAAGGAGTCGAGCCTCCCGCCCTCGAAGGCATAGTCAAAAATGACTAAGACTCCAAAAGAAAAGGAGTCGAACCTCGATTAAGGGGAGGCGTACTTTGTTCGAGGGTAGGTGTTGGATGAAAGTCTCACATCGGCTAATTTAGGGAATGATCCTGGGTTTATAATCAAACAATACTATCTCCATTGGTACGAGAGGCCTTTTGGGGAAGCCCAAAGCAAAGTCACGAGAGCTTATGCTCAAAGTAGACAATATCATACCATTGTGGAGAGTTGTGTTCATCTAATAAAATCCACTCAAGAATCATAAAGACAAGCTCTAACTCGATAATTGCAGATACTATATTCAATTCCAATAAAAAGAAACATTCGTAACATTTCCGAGTGACAAAGAAAGAATCCACATAATAAATGCAATCACAGCAAAACCGAAAAGCAAATCAAGAAAGAAAGAGAAATAGAGGAAGTACGTCCTACCCGGGCTGCCTCCGCACCTTGAACCTATCGGTGGTGAAGCCGATGGCAATCTGGCCTTTAGCCCCAGCGTCTTTTACATGAATCTCGAAGTAGTAGACAAATCGTTTAACAGGAGCTGGCTTATTAGCTTGGATGACACCAACATCGTGGCCGTGAAGATTCACATTCGTATACTTAATAGAAAGCTTATCGATGGCAACGAACAAGAAACCTCCGGAACTGTTGATGGTATTGAGCTCAGTGGGAGACTCGTCGTCGTCCGTGTCGCATAGCCCAAATCGAACCATTTCCAAGAAGTGCAATCCGAGATCTTGAGGAGTAGTAGAATTAGTGGTGTTAATCACGTTGTTGCTACTGTTGATGCGATCGTTCATCTTCAAGGAAAATTCCTTCCCCCTAGAATTCAGTAACCATTTCGGAAATCGATTGATTGGAGGCGAAGTCGAATACTTGAAATTTCAAGATACGGCAATGGAGGCTTTCGGGAAATTGAAGAAGGAAGAGAAACCGCAATGGAGCAACAAAGAAAAGAATCTTTAATATTTTCTGTTTTTCTGTTTTCTTTTTTCTGTTTTTTTTTTTTTTTTTTTTTTTTTCTCTCTTCTCACATAAATCAGAGTTTAGTTCCGTACAACCATCCTAGAGTCAGAAAGTCAAACATTCTGCCACGTGGACCTGCCACGTGGATACGAACAAATACAATGAAATTAATAGAATATACACCAGTTGAGTTGAGAAAACCTTCTAGTTTGATGTTGTATTTTTTTATTATTTTAAAATTTTTTACTTATGTATATATAATTAAAAAAAATTACTTATCTGTATAATATATATATATATATTACATTAATAATTAAATATTAAATAATTGATATCATTCATATCAATTACAAGCGTAAAATATTATTGTTGGATGATTAAAGTCTCATATCGACTAATTTAGGGAATGATCATGTATTTATAATCAATTAATACTATCTCCATTGGTACGAGGCCTTTTGGAAAGTCCAAAGTAAAGCCATGAGAGCTTATGCTCAAAGTTGACAATATCATACCATTGTGGAGAGTTGAGGAGTTGAGCCTCGATTAAGGGGGACGTGTACTTTATTTGAGGGGAGGTGTTGGATGATGAAGGTCCCACATCGACTAATTTAGAGAATGATCATGGGTTTATAATCAATCAATTCCGTTTAGGGGAAGCCCAAAGCAAGCCTATTTTTTAGTTTGGTTGAATTGTAACCCTATTTTCGAGTTGGGCTGGTTATCCCTATAAAAAATGTCAATCCGTGAACTTACTTGAAATTTTCGATTTATGAAAAATTCAACCTAACCTAAAACGAAAAAAATCTTGGGTTAGGTAGTTTGAGTTGATCTGGCTAATTTAGGGAATGATCAAAACCATGAGAGTTTAGCTCAAAGTGGACAATATGGGAAACCATGAGAGCTTAGCTCAAAGTGGACAATATGGGTTAGGATTGAGTCACCACTGCTCAATATGGGTTAGGTAGTCTGAGTTGATCAGGTTATTGAGTCATATGTCCCTAATTTAGGGAATGATCAAAACCATGAGAGTCCATGAGAGTCCATGAGAGTTTGTGCTCAATATGTTGATCCTTATGTTCAGGCACGTAAATTATATCAAATAACTCTTAATTAAGCCCAACCGGCTGGACCTTAACTTCGAAGCCGAAGCTGCGTACGAGTCCATCCACAGTATGGCCCACCTCCAGCTAAGCCTGAGCCCACGCATCCTCGACCCACCAGAAAGCGCGGCCCAGCTAATCTTTGAGCGCAACCAAGCCTATCGAAGAACCGGACGGCACTACGAGCCATCACCAGCAGGCGCAATCCAAACCTTGCAAACCAAGCCCTTGGTGCACACTCGACTCGCCTTAGATGTAGCATGTGTGCGAGCTACTCTAAGCTGTGAACAACCCTTTTACATGATATAATTCTATATTACAATTTGTTAGTGTTTTTATGTGATCATCTACTTACTAATAGATTGCACCATGTAAGTACGTCTCGATTGGGAGTTTCAAGTTACTATATATATAGCTTTACCAGATATAAATCTCTACACGGTATAACCTCTATTTTACTGTACATAGTTATTTACTATTTATGACAATTGGTCGACAATTTACTTTATAGGTCATTTACCACTTTAATACTTATAACGTTGACTAAGCTATAAATAAGCATCAGGCTCTCCATAACCTAACAGTACGTATAGTTTTACTATGTATAACCGTTGACTAAACTATAAATAAGCATCAGGCTCCATAACCTAACATGATATGAACCAAGAGACATCAATCATACAATATGCTTCAATGAAGATGTGAAGAAAATTTTGTTGAAATTATCAAAAGATATTTCAATTCATGCCACATCGAAGAAGAATGAAGTTTCATGTTATAAATTTTGGGTGGATTACCTAGGTTAATTATGGTTATGGTCATTAAGTATGAATGTTACAACTCTTAGAATGCATTTAACAGTTCCATTTTGAGGCTATATAAAGCCATGTATGTTGTATTTGTGAGAGACTTGAAAAATGTAGTAAAAGGAGCATTTGTGCTTCCTTAGCCAATGACTAAGTTTCTTTGCAATTCTATGTAGTTTAGGTTGCATGTAGAATCATTCAAGCTCAACATGATCAATCTTGTTTGTGGAGTGATTCGAATCTCAAACAAGTGTTCTTGCGTTGAGATGTTTGATCAACAAGAATCATTCAAGCTAGACATGATCGATCTTGCTTGTGGAGTGATTCGAATCTCAAACAATGTTCTTGCCTTGAGATATTCGATCAACAAGGTAATCCGAATCTTATTCCCCTTGTATTGATTCCTTATCTTATCATAACAGTACGTATACGAACGTGCATAGAGAAGTACTATGCATCCAACCATACCTAAAAACGAAAGTAGAGCCTAAGGAATAGTCATAAAAACAAACCACGTTGCATGTGATTGCATTTCTCGACTCCAACAGTAGAGTCACTTAATATTTTTAATCACTCGTCTTACGTCTAACATTTTTCTAAGTAAGGCAAGGGCCCTAAGTACAGATGATGGCATTAGCCAAGAAAGCCATGAAATCAAGTCCAATTAATTAATTTTCGGCACTTAGGTTATAGTCCTTTAAAATCGAAGCATTGGCTTTACTATCATGTGTGTAAAGATTGGGTAGCATTCCAGTCTTAAGAAAAGTCGTCCTATCCGACCATATGTCCTGTGACGTACCAAGCTTTCGATCACTCTGTTAGATCCAAGCCACGTCTCTCACTAACTTCTCTTTCTTAGTAGACAGGGTAGAGAATGAATATGCTCGGGAGTCCCTTACAACATTAGGAAAACAATTCAATCCCACGGTAGACGAGAACAAGAAAAGCTCGTACCGACAAGGAACCATCTTTTTTTTGGGCGGAAGGACTCGGCAGAAGACCGGAGTTTGGAGGGAACTACTAAAAGGATGTGCATAAAAAGGTCCTTCGAGGAAAGTCTCATAGACTGTCAATAAAATTCTCAAATGTCGAACAAACATTATGAGCCTCGAAAGCATAGTCAAAAGTGGCTAAAGTATCGAACAAAAAGAGTGTACTTGGTTGGAACACTCCAATTATTGAAATATATTTGGTTCATAATAATTAAATAATTAAAATAGGAAAGAAAATAAATAAAACTCTATTCTCATCATAATAACATCATATCCGCCTTTGATGGCAGTCGCTTGAAGAAATTGACCGGAACGGACGGCAACTTCCTCCTCAATCTCGGGTGCCGGAGCAAATACAGTCCGATCAGAATCGCCACCACTTGAAACGGCGTGACGTAGATGAAAACCGCCCACATCAACGAGAAGATGATGAACAATGCCGTAGCCCTCGGATCCCTCCACCCGAGAATCGCTTGAGCCCTTTCCCCTTGCGTCGCCAAATCTCCTACCACTGTCTGCACTTTTCCGGCTACGCTCCTTAATCGGTCGTACCTCATCCTCACCGTGTCGATATGCTTTGTCGTCGGGAAGTTGTCGAACTCTTCCTCTAGCTCGTCTGGGAGAGCGTGCTCAGCCTGCGACAATCTCGCGTCCATGTGCGGCGGATTCATCGGCCGGAATCGGTAATTCCAAATTCCAATCACGAACAGGTAAAGGAAGACCGTCGGGAGGATTAATTCGGGGTAGCAAACGAGAATGAAGAACAGCACATGGACGAGGCAGGTTGTGATAGGGTTTTTCCAAATGCATACATCGTTGAACCATCGGTAAATCGCGGTGATTCCCGAGAGAAGCAACATTATCCGATTGAAATTCGCTTTGCTTCTTCTAAGGCTAAACATGTGGTAATCGACATCGAGCATGTACTCCACTGCCTCTCGCCGCAGTGGTGGTTCAGCACGGGACAGCCTAGTCGCTACAATGTTCATCGCGTGGAAGCGGAGTAGATCCATGTGTCGGACAGGGATTGGCTGTAGGTAGTGCATTTTAGGCAGTAATGGCTTCCCGTACTGTGTCAGCATGTTGGCCCAGGCCGTGCAGGTGAATCTCAGAGCCAATTGAAGCTCGCCGTGCTTTTTCAAGCCAGAGGGCTGAAGAACCAACAAGGGGTAATAATGCGTATACACTTTGTCTATCTCTAATGTGGATAACCGAATCCTTACTTTACCGATTCTCTGGTCTTTTGCGTCTTCTTTGCTTCCATTTGTGTGAGCGTTGTCGAATACTCCGATTGTGATTACAGTGCAGGGATCGTAGACTTCCCAGGTGTACTGTTCGTTCCAGCGAGGGGCGAGGGTTTCCAGAAGAGTTCTGGTTCGTACCCATTTGTTGCCGTATTTGGCCACACAGTAAGCATCTGTGGTTTTTCCTTCTTTGCTCTTCATTGGAAGTAGATTTCGAGCGCTCAAAATCCCCAACTCGAGTACTCCGATGCTGTCTTTTCTCAGGATTTTGGAGGATGGTTGAAGGTCGCTGCTGAAATGAGTTGATTCGTCAAGAACATGGTAGCCTGCGTCGATCCAGAGACGGACATGGATCTTGCTGGAGAATTTCTCCTTTTTTTTCTCTGTTTCTTCTAATTGAGCGATGAATGGGCGATGGAGATTGTACCAGCGGGCGTCAGGGAGCTTCGTGGACTCGATTCTCTGTGGAACTTCTCGTGATGGGACGATCACTCTCCCAAGAATCTCCCCCGTTCCTCTGTCTTCAACAGTGATGATGATGAAATCTTCAAATGGCTCGGGCGCTACAAACATCAGCTCCTCGTTCCAAACTGGGTTGATCACTCGCATCTGTGAAGGTTTGGTTACTTTCCCCTGATTGCAAAATTGTACTCTTACGTATGTATCTGGTGGTTTGGACTTGTCTGATGGGATGAGATCTTGAGCTTCGATCACTTGGGCTCTTAGATAGTATAGTTTAGGAGAGAAATAGACCTTTGATCTTGTGTTAGCAAGGTTGCCATGGCTGACCCTATGAGCATCAGAATGCCAAGCATCAGAGAAAAACTCATCAGCCTGAGTACCCATCCAAACCGCAAGCATCACTTCCCCCTTTGCTTTGATGCCTTTCTTGTCCACTAATTTGTACCATTGAGGAGCCAATGGACTATCTGGAGGTACTCTCAATGGAGCCTCGGGGATATCAAAGAAAACCCTCCCCACAAAATCATCCTTCCCCAAATCCTTGTCTTTCACCGTTACTTCCAGTAAGCTTGCTTGTAATGTCTCTTTTGCAAACGCGAAAATATGCTTCCAAACTGGGTTTTGATTCTTCTCCAAGTGCTTTGTGACTCCTTTGTAGTTCCCTACTTTAACTTCCACATATGGGTCTAAACTCCCGGAAACATCCATTACAGGGAGGTCTTTAGCTTTAACCACGTTTACATATAGAAAATGCATTTGCTCCACCATGTCGTAGGTGCTGATGATCTTGTCTTTTCCTCTGTAGCCGTACCGCAATCTTGCTGCTAATGGCGGGCTGGTCTCCACCAATGCGTACTCTGGATTTTGCTTTGGAGCTGGTAAATGCATTACTGTTGCTGGAGATGGGCCTGCTTGAGCGAAGTCCATCCGCGTCGCCATTGGCTGTGGCCACTTGAATTCTGTCGGTGGAGGAGCCACCGACGCCGCAGTCGCAGTCGGGGCTGCCCCTATGGAGTGGAAGGTCTTGACGTCCTTTTCCTTCTTCTTGGGCACTTGTAATTCCTCCTGATCGAATATGTTGGGGTTGATTTCTTGCAGGGGAGTTTCGAAGTCGGCAGTTTGTGGCGGCGGCGGCGGCGGCGTCGAATCATCATCGTGAGTCAGATACATTCGAAACCCAATATCGCCTTTGATATGAGAGAAAAGACCACGTTTATCAAGTGGGTATCTCTGGATGTTAGCGTCCTGTTCAGAACGGGGCACCGACATGCCGGAGATTCTGACACGGCCGAGAAAATCCCGGCGGTGGCCGGATTTCCTGTCGTTATAAACCACGACATCGATGGTGGTGTTGGGGAATTGTCGAGGGTCGGTGATGTTGAAAACGAGATTCTCATTCCAGGAAGGATTGAGATCGGTGTGTATGGTACGAGTCCTCTGTTTCTGGTTGCCAAAGTCGACCTCGACAAAGGGGTTGGCAGAGTCGCCGTCCTTGGGCATAAGGTCGCCGGCGTCGAGGATTTGTACAACGAGCTTGGTCATCGGAATCTGAAACAGAGGAGTATGAAGAAGGAAGAGTGAGAGTAGTAAGGAGGAGGAGAGAAACGACGGCGGCGGCGGCGGCGGGAAAAGGAATCGGCGACGATGAGAATGAGAAGCTCATCTGGGGGAGTGGGAGTATGAAGAGAGATACCCAGATGGTTTTAGAGAGGGAGAGGGAGAGGGAGAGGGAGAGGGGAGGAGAGAATTTGTTCGTTTGTGTGTCTGGTTGCGGCAAAGTGGAGTGCGATGGAGACAGATTCTTGTGCGTTGATACTGTTTGTGAAGAAGCCTTCTTCTGGGGCTTACTACATACCCCATGTGAACAGGTGCGTAGTGATAATAATTCATGGTGGGGTTAGATCAAAATAATGGTTTTATACGTATTTTTCTAATTAATATTTCTACTAGATGGATCACCCTTTAGAGACTACGAGTGTAATAGGAGCAGCATCGTCGACAAAAAGATCACCCTAAGTTGTGATCGTCATTTTGTGATGTCCCACCTTGGTTGGAGAGGAGTCGCGTTTTAAAGACTTGAGGGGAAGCCTGAAAGGAAAAGCCCAAAGAGGAAAATATCTGCCAGTGGTGAATCTGAGCCTTGGCCGTTACACATTTACATCCACATGAGGAATGGATTTAGTCTTATACATTCGTGAGGAAGGTATGAGTTATTTTTTTTTTTTTTATGGTTTTTAGATTTTTTTTTTTTTTTTTTAATTAAAAAGATAATGTTGAAATTTAAAAATTTTAAAATATTTTTTAAAGGTATTTTTATTAATTTAGCAAATTTATGATAAGAAATATTCATTAAAGGTTCATTCCTTTACTCAAAAGGAAAAGGAACAGAGAAAAAGAAAATAGAATATCCTTTGAGTATTTTCTTTTTTTGGTTTGCTTTGCATCCAATTCCTTTTGCATATGGTTTTGCCTTTTATAAAGCAACCAACAACAAATTTTAATATTTTTAAAAATTATAATCCAGACTCGTAAAAGCTAAATGATATTATGCATTTAGAAACTACCATTTCCTATCGATTCTGGGCCAACAAGTAAGTGGACTTCAAGTTTGGTTGGATGACTCGAGTGTTGTGAATGATACGAACATTTGTATATTATAATATGATATGTTATAATTATGTCATATTATGAATGTATGTGATGCATGTACTTTCCGTGTGTCAACTCATGTATGTTATGATATTATGTTCATGTTGCGTTTATGAGACATCGTTGAGTCATATATGATAATAATAAAATATATGTAATGTATATGTACTCACGTCTCATATAAAAATTATGTTATAAAAAGAATGGAAGTATGATGTGCATCATAACCATGTACCGTGATATGAAATTATGGGACCTTGTGTATGTTGATGTCACGAGCATGAGATAATTTTTCATATGTTTTGTATGGATGCATACATCATGATATGATACACACCGTCCTTTTTTTCCATTGGTTTTCGGTAGTGTGATCGTATGCTAGCTTGTAGTCAGACTTAGGATATGTAGACAAGTACTATGTATTCAATGTTACTCGAAAAAGAAAGTAAGCCCAAAGAATAGTTACGAAAAGATAAGCTCCACAATGAATTATGATTGCATGCGATTCTATTTCGTGACCCACTATCTTATGTACACTTTATAGGTTACATTATTGGCCTTTCATTTCCTTGAGTATGATATACATGTCCCAATCGACTCAATAATTTTGCTATTCAATTTATTTAATTGCGCTACAAACTTTCATTTATCTACTTACTTTAAATTCTATCTCATTCAAACTTCTACTATATATTTTTATGACCAATTTTTTCTTTTTAATACAACCAGACTCCTTTGTCGGTGAGATACATGATCCTCAAGCTCATCATCCGGTGCGATGTTCCATATTAGTTGGAGAGGAGAACAAAACACCCTTTATAAGGGTGTGAAAACCTTCCTCTAGCAGACACGTTTTAAAGCCTTCAGGGGAAGCCCGAGAGGGAAAGTTCGAAAGGGAAAGTCCAAAGAGGACAATAGGATCTGGGTCGTTACAAATGGTATCAGAGCCAGACACCGGACGATGTGTCAGCCTTCTCGCTGTTCCCCGAAGGGGGTAGACACGAGGCCTTGTGCAAGTAAGGATGCTGGGCCCCAAAGGTGGGTGGATTTGGTGGCAGTCCCACATCGATTGGAGAAAGGAACGAGTGCTAGCAAGGACGCTGGGCCCCGAAGGGGGTTGGATTGTGATGTCCCACATTGGTTGGGCCCCTAAGGGGGGTGGATTATGATGTCCCACATTGGTTGGGGAGGAGAACAAAACACCTTTATAAGGGTGTGGAAACCTTCCCCCTAGCAGACACGTTTTAAAGCCTTGAGGGGAAGCCCAAAAAGGAAAGCCCAAAGAGGACAATATCTGCTAGCGGTGAATCTGGGTTGTTACACCCTAGCATTGTTGCTCGTCCTTTGGTTTCAAGAAAAAAGAGTTTCGGCTGCCTCCCTAGATAAAAACGAAGACAAGGATTCAATCTTTATTCGGTGGGACAAAAAAGGAGACTATTGGCACAAGACTCAGAGCCCCTAGACTATTGGCACAAGACTCGGAGCCCCATGCTCAAACAAAAAAGGCCGAGGAATTGAAAATGATACATGAAGATTTAAATCTTTGAGCATAAGAAAAAGAGTATATGTCAATTATCGCTGAGTTATACTCACTTTTGAAAAATAAAAGAAAATTTGAAATTTTAATAATTGTAACTCGAGTCACGATAAAAATAGAGGTGAAGCAAAACGAGTTCGTTGGTTGAGAGCACCATTATGGTAATATGTTTAGACCATAAGAGTATGGTATTCGATTTTTCAATTTAACTAACACGAAGGGTAGGCTCTATATATAGGATGATTTTACAATGACCTAACTCAGGACACTTTTAGTAGATTGAACACTCCAAAATTGTAAAATGTGATCAAAGAATTGAACCTTAGTGCTTCCAAAACTAGATTAATCCCGAGAGCTAGTCTAAAGAGTCTCAAAAATGAGATTCTAAGATGTATAACAACGGTCTGGTCGCCCTAAGAACCTCGTTAACCTCCATGACACCCAAGAAAACATCTAGATAGCTTACCAAGTCTACCTTAGTGTGAACGGTGTCACTAGAACCAAGATGGTGAACCCCAATATTGTCGAGTTTGACCTAAATCGGTTAGATATGGATGAACCCCAATATTGTCGAGTTTGACCTAAATCGGTTAGATATGGAGCGTATCAATTTTTCTCATCTAAATTGGATAAATAATATAAATTTAATTTAAGATTTAAATTGTGTTAAATATAAATAAAAATAGAAAAAAATTAATAGAGAAAATGTGTAAATAAAGAAAAAGTAGATTTGATTGGCTGAGATGCAGAGGGGGGGCCCACAATTTGGAATAGAAATAGAAGATTCATTTCACGTCCACGTGTTCCTCCAGTGGGTCCCATGGGTCCCATTCCTTTTTTATTTGGAGAATATTTTATTCGAGTAATTTGGTGGAGAATATGCAAACTCAGCTCACGTCCCTCTCACAAATTATTCTCAATATTTTATTAATTTTAAATAAAAATCATTTAACATTTTATTTAAAAAATATCATTTTTCACTCTATTTATAAAATAACTTTTTAACAGATTCATTCAGATCGTCATGTTAGTTAGTCACGACTCTCCATAATGGTATGCTGTTGTCCAGTCACTTTTAACTATGCCTTCGAGTCTCACAATACTTTGTTCGACATTTGAGAATTCTATTGACATGACTAAGTTAAGGGCATAACTCTAAACGACGTTAGGAATCACGGATCTCCACAATGGTATGATGTCCACTTTGACCATAAGCTCTCATGCCTTTGCTTTGGGCTTTCCCAAAAGCCTCATCCAATCGAGACAGTATTGATTTTAAACCCATGATCATTCCCTAAATTAGCTCACGTGGGACTTTCATCCAACAGTACCATGATTATAAACCTATGATCATTCCCTAAATTAGCCCACGTGAAACTTTCATCCAACCGTATCATTGATTATAAACCCATGATCATTCCCTAAATTAGCCCACGTGGGGCTTTCATCCAACAGTACCATCGATTATAAACCCATGATCATTCTCTAAATTAGCCCACGTGGGACTTTCATCCAGCCGTACCATTGATTATAAACCCATGATCATTCTCTAAATTAGCCCACGTGGGACTTTCATCCAGCCGTACCATTGATTATAAACCCATGATCATTCCCTAAATTAGCCCACGTGGGACTTTCATCCAACCGTATCATTGATTATAAACCCATGATCATTCCCTAAGTTAACCCACGTGGGACTTTCATCCACAGTACCATGTTTCAAAAATACTCATGAACTTTCCAAAGTAACATTAAAACATTCGTAGATAATCTACGAGGTGGTAGTAGATGGTTTTTGTCTATATATTGACAGTAAGAATTTTGTGGTAATGCAGTTTTAAAATTTGAAGGGTATTTTTAAAACAAAGTAGTCACGGTTTTCATCCAAAATTAACGGTACATTTTTTAAAGTTTAAACGTATTATTGAAAACTTTTGAAAATAAATAAATATATTTTTTAAATAAAATAGTATTTTTATAATTATAAATTCATATTTTTTATTGAATGAATTAGATTATAGAGAGTTGGAAGAGCATATCCATATCCTTTCTTTTGCTTCTTTCTTCTTTAATATTATTCTTCTCTTTTGCATCTTTTCCCCTTTCTTTCGTTTCTCTCTTTGAATATTCCCAATTCCCCAAAAACAAATTTTAAGGCATCAATTTCCCCCTTTTTCTTTTGAAAAAACGACGCCGAGGTCTTTCCGTGCCGAGGCAAACCATCGAAGAAACAGGGAAGAAGAGTCTCGACATGTAACTTCGTTATAAACGCTACACATATATAGAGAACGTCTGTAGGATGAAGTAGAAATTCGTTAGAGAAATATAAGATCAAATTGCTCGATCGCTTTACAATGAAGGTTGAATAGGACATAAACTCAATTCATTAACAACATCTTTAGGGTAGAAACATAGTTGAATCGTTATTTCATATTGTTTACATCTTTGCATTATTGTTTGATACCTCAGAAGAAATATTGACGTTTTTGTTTGGTTGTATGAAGACATACTGGGAATCGACCCCTAAGTGATGGTACGTGCCTCAATGTCGATCCAAGTCTGGGAAAAAAAAGAGGGACACCAACCCTATGACGAGTGCGACTATAGTCGTCGAGATGGATCAACTCCTTCGAGATGACTTCATAATAGGCGTCATCCTAGTGAATAAGGCCAACGAAAACTAGGCGCGAGCATCTCACTTTCATGGATGCCTACTTGTAATAAATAAATCAAGATGCACGCCCCAAGCTAGGAGCACACCTCCTACATCATAGGGGCGTGTCATTCAAGTTGAAGAACGTTGGGTGGCCTACCACGGTATAGTGAACAAGCTCTTCATCCACCGTATTAGATGTAGTATAGAAGTGTAACAATTCATGTCCATGATTTAAACTAGGATTCGAAATCCAGATTCGACACCTGATGGTTCCGACACTCCCCTGCATCTTCCATGACATGGTCACGTTACTTATTCATTGCTTCTAGGAGTGCAGATTGTCCCTATGTGCGTTTTTCCAACATGTTTTGTCCCTCGCTCACATGCATCTTAGAAAAATTTTGAGGTCACCCATCATAGAATTACTCCGAGCAATACATACTTAACTGCGGAGTTCCGATGATTAAACCACTAAAAAGGAAGGTGCACTTGTTTGTATAGGCAGTAACTTTCAATTATTTTAAGCATTTTTTAGCTATTCAATTATTTTAAGCATTTTTTAGCTATTCTATCTTCCGGTTCACTTTCATTCGAATTTGTCATGGTTCACTCTATGTATCCCTCATTTACTCGAGTATCACATGGGTATGATATTGTCTACTTTAAGTATAAGCTCTCGTGGCTTTGTTTTTTGTTTTTCCAAAAGATCTCATGTATTTTTGTATGTCACATGCATTGAGATACTTCTCCGCTATGATGAGTACAAGCGCGTGCATTACGATATCTATGTACGCTATGATATTATGTAGGCTTCTTTCCCTCAGTGACTCTAGCAGCATGAGCATGCGTTAGCTAAAGAGCAGGCTCACGGGAGTACGTATGTGCCTGCATGGTGGGTCTATGTGCGCGTACATGAGCCATGTGTAGAGAAGTACTATAGATCCACTTTTAGTCCGGATTGAAAAGCAGAGTCAAGGGTGTGAAATATTTTTATGAAATGATAAATCTCAAATATGATTGGATGTGATTGCATTTTCTAACCCCAACAGTGAGATTACTCACTAAGTATTTCTTAAAGTAATTAAGTCACATGCTACTTTTATTTTTCAAGTAAAGGTAAGGCACTTATGTACGGATGATGATGTCGCGGTGACGGTCATAGAACTAAAATTAGGGTAGATGCAGTCATGTTGTTTATAACCCTCGGGTTAGATCAATACATTATTTATTATTTTTCTTATTTTATTTAAAGTTTCAAGTTATATGTTTTTTCACATTATTGTTTTTAAATATTTTATCGCGAACGTTTAAATTCATGACATCGTTTATGAAATATTTTGAAACCAAAAGCAAAGCGATGAGAGTTTATGCTCAAAGTGGACAATATCATACCCATGTGATACCCGAGTAAATGAGGGGTACATGAATGAACCATGACCTCATCCGAATGAGAGCGATCCTAGGGATAGAATAACTAAGAAAAGTTTAAAAGAATTAAAAGTTACTGCGTATACAAACGAGATGCACCTTCCTTTTCAATTGCTCAAGGAACTCCATATTTAAGTCTGTTTTTCTTGAATCAATTCTATATTGGGTGACATTTTCAAAATTTTCCTAATATGCATGTGAGTGAGGACAAAACATGCTGAAAAGACTCTTATTGGTTTGTTGGGATAGTCTTCACTCTCAGAACAACATGATAATGTCACAGGGGACGTAAGAAAATATCGGAGCCATCATGTACTGAATCTCGATTCTAAGTTCTGATTTGAATCCTGAGCCTAGGTCGTTACTTCTAATTTAGTTCAGTTCATCGATTATCACAAACGAGGCCTTTGGTGACCTCGACTTCATGGTACATTAAAAGAATGTAACGGCTAACCCCAAGAAGATCTAGGTAGTCTTCAAACTCAAGATCACAACATTGAACTAGTTTGTCTCCAATAGCCACTTACAAGGGCTTTCCATACTACCAAATATAACATATTCGTCTAATGCTTCGTCTTTTTACCGAGACTAAAGATGAGAAAGACATAGAGAGCGTTTTTATATACTATGAACTAAATGATGCTACAGACAGTCTATATATATATATATAGACAAAAAAGTTTAGATTTCAGGTTGAGTTCAACTTCTTATTCAATTTTACGATAGAGAAATTTCTTTTCTGATTTTAGCTTTTCACGTTCAAATAAAACATTAACTTGATCTATCTGCATAGAAAGAAGTAGAAGCTTTCGTTGAGAAGACAGCCCAACTCAATATAAATGTGTATAAAAAAAGAGATCTCAAGAACGAAGATTCATAAGAGTTATATTTCCACGTTAGAAATAAGCATGAGACGTTAGTAGGACTCTGAATATGTATAAATTCTGGGTCATTACATTTTATAGTACCTCTGTGTGCCTGTTGATATGGTATGCACTCTTAACATAATAATCGTTCGTAACCACGAAATGAAAACAAAAATGTAATGAATTCGTTAGAAAAAGAGAGAACGAAAAAAAATATTGATCCTGCAATTTCGATTCCATTGCTTTCTCCTGATAATATTGGATGGATGTTGAAAATACAATAATTAGAGGCCTAATGATCTAATGTTCTATTCAATAACTTTTTGAAACAAAACAAAAAATACCCAAAAAAAAGGGGTAAAAAAAGCAGACTACCCAATATTTTGTTACACCTGCTTATTGCGTACGAATGCAATATATTTGAATGCATGCATTACAAGGTTGATATTTTCTTTAGGACCAAAGAGAATACAATATTATAGCTAGAACACTTTAATTTACTTTATACTACTTTTCAAGTCCTCAGAAATCTACTAATTTACACTAATCGTGGAAAGGCGATTTCTGCAGGCTGTTGTAGCGTTTTCCTTCGTGCCATTATTCCTTAACCGTGCACGTGCACCTGCGCTGATGCTCAGTGAGTTCCTGTCGGGTTTCAGGGGATTTCAGTTAGTTGAAATTTCGAGGTATTTGAGTTGTAACTTTATAGCTCTAATCGAGGCAAAGTGATATAATTCCGCTACAGATTAGTATTAGGAGTCACGACTCTGTACAATGGTATGATATTGTCCACTTTGAGTATAAGCTCTCGTGACTTTGCTTTGGGCTTCCCCAAAAGACCTCATACCAATGAAACTGTATTCCTAAATTAGCCAATGTGGGACTCCTTCGTACACTATAGAGCCTCTCTTGAGGCCTATGGAGCCCTCGAACAGCCTCCTATTAATCAAGGCTTGACTCCATCTCTGAAGTCCTCGAACAAAGTACATCATTTGTTCGACACTTGAGTCACTTTTGACTACACTTTCGAGACTCACAATTTCTTTGTTCGACCCTTAAGGATTCTATTGATATGGCTAAATTAAGGGCATGACTCTAATACCATGTTAGGAATCACGACTCTCCACAATGGTATGATATTGTCCACTTTAAGGCTTCCCCAAAAGGCCTCGTACCAATAGTCATGTATTCCTTACTTATAAACTCATGATCATTCCCTAAATAGCCAATGTGGGACTCCCTACCAAAGTACACGATAGAGCCTCCCCTGAGGCCTATGGAGCCCTTGAACAACCTCCTCTTAATCGACACTCAACTCCTTCTCTGGAGTCCTCGAACAAAGTACATCATTTGTTCAACACTTGAGTCACTTTTGACTACACTTTTGAGGCTCACAATTTCTTTGTTCGACATTTGAGGATTCTATTGACATGGCTAAGTTAAGGGCATGACTCTAATACCATATTAGGAATCACGTCTCTCCACAATGGTATGATATTGTCCACTTTGAGCATAAACTCTCGTGGCTTTACTTTGGGCTTCCCCAAAAGGTCTCATACCAATGTGAGATGTATTTCTTACTTATAAACCCATGATCATTCTCTAAATTAGCCAATGCAAGACTCCCTCCTAACAATACTCAACAATTAGGTGTTTGAATCGATGACATTTGAAGTATTAGCAGTTTTCGTATAACCTATTGAACAATCTCGGACAGAATCTAGTTCAGTTCAATACCTGAATCTGCTTTTGAAGGAATTTGACATACTCTACTGCTTCTTCCAACATATCTGCAGTGTTTGTTTGCTGCAAGAAGATCGGAAACCACAGAACGATAATTATATTTCGGCTTCGGCTAGAAAATATAGCTGATGTCAAATATAAGTTTCACATATTCGATAAAGCAAATCTTGGTTTCGGGTTTATAAGTTAATTGACATAATAATTTCTTTTTCAATATCAACAGAATGCAGATATAGTCTCAAGAAGGTTCTTATATAAGGATAATATATCTATCTTAATAAAAGGCCTTTTCAATAGTATTCAATACTAAAATCAAGTGGGTTCAAAATAGACAATAATTGTGAGATCCCATGTCGGTTGGGGAGGAGAACGAAACATTATTTATAAGGATGTGGAAACCACTCCCTAGCATAAGCGTTTTAAAAAACCTTGAGAGGAAGCTCGAAAGGGAAAGGCCAAAGAGAATAATATCGGCTAGCGGTGGACTTGGGTTGTAACAAATAGTATCAGAGCTAGACAATAGGCGATGTGCCGGCAAGAAGGCTGTGCCTCAAAGGGAGTGGACACGAGGCAGTGTGCCAACAAGGACGCTAGGCCACGAAGGGGGTGGATTGGGAGAGTCCCACATTAATTGGAGAGAGGAACGAGTGCCAGAGAACACGCTGGGCTAGGGGTGAATTGTGAGATCTCACATCGTTGAGGGGGAGAACGAATCATTTTTTATAAGGGTGTGGAAACTTTTACCTAACAACGTTTTAAAAACCTTGAGTGAAAGTCCAAAGAGGACAATATCTCTTGGCGGTGGACTTGAGCGGTTACAAAAGGCTTATTATATGCATTAACTCATGACACCCTTCGAGTAACACACATGGATTTCCCTCAGCAATAAACTCCACGGTTTCTTTCTCAACTTGGGAATGTGAAGTTCATCGCTAAGACCAATCTTCTGTTTTAGGTATGTGGGAAGGGAAGCACAAAGGAGATCGTTAATTAGGGACCAACAAGACAGCAAGGGAGAGACGGTAACAAAGGTCCACAGATGAGGAAGGTGGTTGAAGATAGTGAGCGTTGAAAATCCAAAGAGAGAAAGGAGAAAAGGAGAGAGGAGAATGGAAAAGTAGAGATGTCCATTTAACCCATCCGAGCCACGAACTACGTGAAGAGTATTCCGTAAAGAATACCCATTTAAACAAAGAATAAAGAGGAAGCGGTGAGAGATTTATCCTTATAAGCAAAATTGGGTCGGGATGAGGAATATCTAAATTTCTTGCCCCAATTTATATATATATAAACTGAAGCACAAAACTAACCTCTATATATATAGATAGATATAGATACATACATACATATACATACATATACATGTATATATAGATACATGTATACATTCATAGATACATACATATATATATATATACATACATACATACACGTATACATAATATATATCTATATGCATATATATATATATACATGTTGAAGATTTTTTTTTAATGAAATTATTAGGATATTTTGCATTTTTTAATAGAAATTATATTGAAAAATGCGAAATATCTATTAAACACGTCATGTAAAATGATTTTTTTTTATAGAAAATATATAAAAAAAAGAACCTACAAAAATAAATGAGAGAATTTCATGGAGATCGAGATTGAAATAGGTGGCGAAGATAGAGATGAAGAAGCCTCCCCCATCCCTATGGAGAAGTGTTTAGGGTTTATCTATGGGCGGCCCATCCTCCTATTTCAATTCTCATTCATACGAAATTCTTTATTTATTTTTGAAGAAATCGGGTTAGGAGTTCCCCATAAGTTATTTTCGAGGATTGGAATTTCCCCCATCTTTTTATACATTTTTATAAAATATATATATATATATTAATTACAATAATTTTTTTAATTGATAATTTTCATTTTCCAATACAATTTATGTTAAAAATATGTAAAACATCCCAACAAAACTTCATAAGCAAAAAGATATAATATAATAAATATAATATAATATAATGTTCAACCTCATTTCTAAAAATTCAAAATTCAATATTACATTTAATATTCCATATATATTAAGTTAGTTTTCAGCCTTAGTTTTGATATATATATATCAAAATATTCTAATAAAATTTCGTAAGCAAAAATACCTAGTTCCAACATAATTTTTAAAAACACAAATTTTAATATTACACATATTATTCCATATTGAGCGGGGCGGGGATTTGGCAAGGATGGGGAATATAATCCCTATACCCCACCCTTTTAGCTAACGAGAAAAAAATCTTTTCCTACTTCCTCCTCATTCCCTCCCATTTAAACAAGGATTCCCCATCCGGTTTGAGGTAAATTAAATGGACTATCTCTAGCCACATAAGTCCCTCACCAAGTTAGTAAAACACAATCACACAATTTTTTCATTAGTCAACTAATGGTCAAATGAACTCATGAACCACTCAAACCATTTTCCATCGAACAAATGAAAGATATGCGAGATCCTATATTGGTTATAGAGGGAACGAAGTTCTTTAAGGGTGTGAAAACTTCTCCTTGGCAGACGCGTTTTAAAATCCTTGAGAGAAAACTCGAAAGAGAAAATCCAAAAAGGACAACATCTGCTAGTAGTGAATTTGGGTTGTTACAAGATCAAACTCGAACCTTAGAAGCCAAAGGTGTATTTTGGCCTATAAATATTCAAAAGCTCTCAACTCAAAATCAGTTCTTCCAGGATTCCATCCTTGATCTAAGTTATGGATGGTAGGCTTTCAAAATCACATTAGCATGCCATGACGGCCTCATATAAATGCTTACTTCCATTCATACTCATATGTATGCATGTGTGTGTACGTATAGACAAACAGATGCATAAATTCAATGTAAATAAGCCCAGCCTCGCCCTCACACGTCCAATCTTAAGCTAACATACATGCCACTCCACTTAAAACTAATTCCAATAAAATTTTGTGAGATCCCACGTCCGTTGAAGAGTAGAATGAAATACCCTTATTAAGGGTGTAGAAACCTCTCCCTAAAAGATCCATTTTAAAAACCTTGAAGGGAAGCCTGAAAAGGAAAACCCAAAAAGGACAGGATCTACTAGAAGTGGGTTCTGGCCCTTACAGATGGTATCAGACCCAGACACCAGACGTGTGCCAGCGAGGAGGCTGAGCCCCGAAGGAAGTGGACACGAGGCGGTGTGTCAGTGAGGAGGAGGCTGAGCCCCGAAGGAAGTGGACACGAGGCGGTATGCCAGTGAGGAGGAGGCTGAGCCCCGAAGGAAGTGGACATGAGGCGGTGTGCCAGTGAGGAGGACGTTGAGCCCCGAAGGAAGTGGACACGAGGCGGTGTGCTAGTGAAGAGGCTGAGCCTCGAAGGAGGTGGACACGAGGCAGTGTGCCAACAAGGACGCTGGCCCCAAAGGGAGGTGGATTGGGGGTCCCTCATCAATTGGAGAAGGGAACGAGTGCTAGCGAAGACGCTGGGCCCGAAGGGGATGGATTGTGAGATCCCACATTGATGGGGGAGGAGAACGAAACATCCTATAAGGGTATGGACCCAAAGAGGACAATATCTGGGGGTTGGGCCGTTACAAATTTGGTAAACTTTAAAATTAATATGAATGAAAGAGATGACCTACAGTTCAACCCACACAATATTGTCCCCATTACTCTGACTAATTGTATACATGTTAGACTTAATTAGCATAAAGTAAAGTTCTAGTCAAAACAGAAGCTAAGAATGGAATTCAGGGCAGAAACTTCAAGAAGAAACACATGGCAGTCCAAAATACAGTCATTTATCAATATATATCACATAAGATAAATCTAAATTCATCCCTAATGATCAATCATGATATAATTTACCTTATCCATGTTGGGGACAACCTCCTGAAGCTTCCTTATTCTGTCACTAATTCTAGTCCTACGAACCTACCATCAAGAAAACAAACAATAAGTAATCGAAATACCTTTTGTTGTGTGTGTTTTGTTCACAAGACATACTGCTTAGTCTAATGAGTAATAGTTTAACACAAAGAAAGGCCAACAAGATCCCGTTGGAGAGGAGAACGAAACATTCTTTATAAGGGTGTGGAAACCTCTCACTAGCAGACACGTTTTAACAACCTTCCGGGGAAGCCTGAAAGGAAAAGGACAATATCTACTTGTGGTGGGCTTGGATCATTACAAATTGTATCAGAGCCAGACACCGGGTGATGTGCTAGCAAGGAGGCTGAGCCTCGAGGGGGAGTGGACACAAGACTATACGAGACTATGTGCCAACAAGGACGTTGACCACGAAGGGAGTGGGGATTGGGGGGTCCCACAGAGGAAACGAGTGTCAGCGATGATGCTAGGCCCAAAGAAAACCTCTCTCTAGGAAATGCGTTTTGAAAACATTGAGAGAAAGCCCAAAGAGGACAATATCTCCTAGCTGTGGGTATCGTAGGAAGACAGAAAACACAAAGGCAGAGCTGAGATGATGAATGATCAGAAGAGCCAAGGAATCCATCTCGAATTATTACAGTGAAGAATGTCAAATAGACACAAAGGCAGAGATGAGATGATGAATGATCAGAAGAGGCAAGGAATCCATGTCGAATTATTACAGTAAAGAATGTCACAGAAGCTATGAACAGGTGAGATTGGGCATTGAAAAGTGGAAGTTGAAAGAAGCAATGAGTCAACGAAGATTTAGGCGAAAAGGAACTAACCCTCTCAGCAATGCTCCGAGGATGCGTTGCACAGCCACGCTTGGCCCTCACACGGCAGGGCACAGAGTCCTCCAATAACTTCTCCATTTCCATGTCTATCAAACTCGAAACTCCACTTCCTTCCCTTTTCTGCCAAAAATTTCACTTCATCAATTTCAAAAACGACTTCTAATCGGGAGACCACAATCAAGAGAAAAGTAATCCGAAATCAAATCGTTTCAAATCCTCAAAACAGGGAATCGCAAAACAGAGGTTCGAAATAAAATGATTACCAGCTGCGGTGAAAATTTAGGCGGGAAGTTCTGCGCGTCGACTTCTCTCCCCCGCTTGGAAGTGGGAGAGATCTCGAGAGCGGCCGAGGAATTGATAGCATAGGAAGAGTAAAATCCTTCCCCGATTCCGGAGGCGCCGAGAAACTCAGCCGAAGAGCTATTTTGCCTCTGGAAACCAGCGGAGGGATTGGTCTCGAACAAGGCCTGATCCGCGGGGGAGTCTAGGTCGGAGGAGTTGCCAGCGAGAAGCTGAGTCAAGCACTGATTAGGCCTGAGTAGGTCCTCCTCCTCGTCCTCCAAAAGCGCTTCCAACCAGGCAGCCGGAGCAGAGCGGAAGCGAGCAAGTCCGCCGCCGCTACCGCCGCCGCCGCTACGACTGCCAGTAGCACCACCAGTTGTGGATTGCATCTGCTTCACAGTGACTGGCTCAGGAGATTTCTGCTGAATTTTGTTGTTTTTCGTTATTTCTGGAAGAGAAGAAAAGGAAAACTCCGCCGCTGCTTTTGGTGGAGAAATTCTATCTTTGGAAAGGGTCACTCACTCACAGGGACCAGATTGTTCCTCCTCTCGGCTCTTTTCGACAGTGGAAGCCAATCCCTCATCCTCTGCTCCTCAGGTGTACGATAACCCCCATTCTCCACCGTTCGATCACACTGCCATCATCTCATCCGTTCCTCACTACCCGCGATCAACGGTGATGTTGCAGTTGTGGATGACGTGTTCACGGGAATTCCGTGTAACAAGAAAATAAAATGGAAAGGTTAAGGGTTAAGTGTTAAAGTGTTACGTCATTAATTTTTCTGGATTTGATCAAACTGCCTTGATTCAATAAACGCTTCTCCCACGCGATTCTTAGCGCGTGACTCTCCATTCTCAGCAAACTTATTCCCTTATTTTCTATTATTTATATTAACAAATTTTATTTTTTCAATTTTTTTAAAAATTATTAACTCTCATAATAGCTCCAAATAAATAACGTGGTTAAGTTGCTCGAGACCTAAGAAATGCACGGCTCCCACTATTAAAATTGAATTTCAAATCCTAAGCCAGAAATGGTCCATTCCGAACTTGTTAGATGGGTGACTTGATCGACTTAAATAGAATTTCCGACTCAGGGTTGAGTTGTTCTGTTTTTTTCGATATTTTTTAAAATCATCCTTATCCACCGTACATGTTTACATTAATGATTAAAATTTTATAGAGTTCAAATATAAAAAATTTACAAGTCACAACGCATCACTAACATCAGTTATATATACATATATAGACACACACATATATATATATATATACACACACATATATACATATATATATATATAATATAAAGTTGGATTGGTTTGTAACCCTATTTTCGAGTTAGCTGAGTTGACCCGACTAAAAAAATAACAACCGATGATTAAAAAGTTTAATGGTTTAAACTTTTATGTAAAATTAGGGGAGATGGTTGACTAAACTGAAATATTAAGAGTGCATTTATATGTAATTTTAACCATTTCCATTATTATTTATTTAAATGTAGCTTATTAGGTTATAGGCTCACTAGATTCATAAACAATGATAGCTTATAGGTTCAATTTACAATTTATTTAGTTAACTATTAATTTTATTCATGACTATAATTAATATTTTTATCTAAATTATAAATTAGGTTTAAATTATGTCTACTCGATAGTTATATGCCGTAAGGCGTCGTTGTTGTCCTTTTGCTTGCATCACCTATAATACCAATTTCAATCTTTCAAATACGAGAAAAGCCGAGCCCGAGACTCAAGCATACGTGTAGCGCCCCAGATCTACCACTAGCAGATATTGTTCTCTTTGGGCTTTCCCTTTCGGGCTTCCCCTCAAGGCTTTAAAACGCGTCTGCTAGGGGAAGGTTTCCACACCATTATAAATGGTGATTAGTTCTCCTCCCCAATCAATGTGGGACATCACAATCCACCCCCCCTTCGGGGCCCAGCGTCCTCGCTGCCACTCTTTTCTTCCTCCAATCGATGTGGGGCCGCCCCAAAATCCACCACCCTTTGTGGCCCAGCGTCCTTACTGGCACACCGTCTCGTGTCTACCCCCCTTCGGGGAACAGCGAGAAGGCTGACACATCGTTCGATTTCTTTTTGGGCTCCGAGACTCGTTTTAAAGCCTTGAGGGGAAGCCCGAAAGGGAAAGCCCAAAGAGGACAATATCTGCTAGCGGTGGATCTGGGTCGTTACAATACGTCGCTTGGCCGTAGGTGACGCAAGAACGAATTAACTCACTTGTTGCTGGAAAGTGAGTGTTGCATAATTGCAAGTCCACTACCATCAAAAGTGCGATTGACTGTGATAAGTCTCAGATGTCAATTTTACGTTAATATATACCTAAATTTTTAATTTTGTATCTAACACGTTTGTTTTTACCCATTCAATAATTTTTTAAAATATTAAATTACAAATTTTAGTCCTAATAATTTAATTTTTAAAATTAATAGGTCTACAAAAAAAAACAATAAAAAGTTTATAAAAATATAAATTAAATTCATATTTAACCGTCAAATTAATATTTAAAAATTTCAGATAATTTCCCTTCAAATCAGTCACATTAAAATTTCCATTTTCTTCTCTTATAAATTAATTTTCTCCAAAAATAAAAAATACATAGTTTCCACGTGGAAAATTTCAAATTAAAATAAAAAAGAATGAAATAATAATAATGATCATGATTTATTAAACCTAAATATAAAAGTAAAAATATTAAAAATGAGCTTTTTAAAATTGAATAAAATAATTAATGAGGAAAATGGGGGTGTAGTACAGTCGCGAAGAAGGGCGCGTGGAGAAGTTAAGAGGGTTAAGATTGAGTAAGCTTTATAGTATTTGTAAAGAACATAGAAATGTTTGTATTATTTAGGGTAAAATTAAGGAAACAAAGAAAGAAAGAAGTAAAGCATTAACATTCATGTTCACAACAACCTTTTGCTTTTAATTTGGGTCTCCACTTTCATTCCCTTTTAGTGCCTCCTATCCCTTCCCCCATCTAAGTCTATTCTTTTTCATTCCCGACCCTGTTTTTCTACTGCAATAAAGTTGCTACTACATGCATGACATGACTGTTAAGTTCGGAAACATTTATTTAAAATAGTTTATAAACGATGTCATGACTTAAACGTTCGAAGTAAAATAAATGATGTGATGGTTTTACCATCATTTGAAGAATAAAAATAATGCCCGTAACTTAAAGGCTACAAATAAATAAAATATTCATTAGCCTAACACTGGTTCCATGGCATTCATCGTGATGTCGTTGTCATTCGTATAAGGGTGTCTTACCTTTATTTGAACGGTAAGAGTAACACGTGACTTGAGTATTTTAAGAAATACTCAGTAAGTAACCCCACTATTAGAGTTAAAAAATGCACACACATGCAACATGGATGGACCTATTCTTTTAACATATCATATCATGGACTTAAGGAGCTTTCCAGTCCGAGCGATGTTGAATGTGTAGTACTTCTCTATACATGGTACACTTAAAATACTCAGTAAGGAACCCCACTATTAGAGTAAAAAAATGCACACGCATGCAACATGGATGGATCTATCCTTTTAACATATCATATCACGGACTTAGGGAGCTTTCCGATCCGAGGGATGCTGAATGTGTAGTACTTCTCTATGCATGGCCTACGCTTAAAATATTCAGTAAGTAACCTCACTATTAGAGTCAAAAAATGCACACACATGCAAGATGGATGAACCTATCCTTTTACCATATCATATCATGGACTTAGGGAGCTTTCCGGTCCGAGCGATGTTGAATGTGTAGTACTTTTTTGTACATGGCCTAGGCGTTCGAGATTTGCTAATGGATTCTTGTCGAACATCACAAAGGTAAAGGGCCTGCATAACGTTATGGCAAATATAAATGTCGAAAATCATAAATCGTAACGTATGTGTCCGTACTCATCATATTGGGGAAGTATCTTGATACACATGACACACAAATATGCATGAGATTTCCATAACTTATAATCATGACATAATGTATGATGTAAGACAAACCTCTATTTATCTATAACATAACAAGTCTATGAATTATGTTTACATGGCATAACATAGCATAACATACAATTGCATAACATATCAATCATACATATGACACGTGCAAGGGCCACAGGACACATGTCATCATACATAATACAGTTCATCCAACCAAGCCAATAATGGAGCCACTTACTTGGTTGGCATGAGCTAGAGTTACTTAATAATCCCAAGTTGGTTTGAGACACTCCTTATAAAACAATTCAACCTATATAACCCACGATACCGTATCCGAACATATTAACGAATTTAGTTTACCTAAATTATCAACTACTTCCTAATTTAAGTTGAGCAATTAGGGATCACACTGACCTTAAATTCCTCCAATAAGGTCAAAAACAGTTTCAAGAGAGTCGAGAACACAGAAAACTAGTCCAAATAGTGCAGCTTACGCCAGATTATCTTTAAGCGTTCTCAACTTAGTCTATAACCCGCCCACCTTAAGTTTGAATGCTAGTTTATTTTAAGTTTAAGTTAGCATATTAAAATAAAAAATGAAATTATTTTCAAATTAGTTGAAGTAACAAAAGTATATGGTAATCCATTTTAAAAATTAATTTTTTTTATATTATAAAGTTAATTCAACTATAAATTTTATTAATTTTGTGTTTAAGAAATCTTTGTTCTACGAAAATGGGACGACCTGACTTCTAATGCTTGGGATGTGCATCACTTTTGTGCACATAGAACTCACTAGGCAAGCATCAATTTCATACGTTGGGGATGAACGTTTCATTTACTTCGATTGAATCTCCTATTTTTTCACAAAATCTTCCTAGCTATGACTCGAACACAAACCAAGGCTTGTGAGAGTCTCCTTGTGAGATCTCATATCTGTTGAAGAGGAGAATAAAACATTCTTTATAAAGAAGATGGGTCTAAAATCCCTAGAAAATGCGTTTAAAAAATCTTGGGGGAAAGCCCGAAAGGGAAAGCCCGAAGAGGAGGACATCTGTGGACTATTACAAATGGTATCAGAGCTAAACACTAGGCAGTGAGTCAGCAAGGACGTTGAGTGTCACACTCGCACTCTTGATGGCAGCGGACTTACGATTGTGCGACACTCACTTTCCAACGAAAAGTGAGCTAAGCCAATTGGTTCTTACGTTGCCTACGGTCAAGCGACGTACGCTCAAGCCTCTGGACTCGGTTTAAAAGAAAGTTTTAGAAAACAAGGGCAGAGAGATTTTTGAAAGAGACGTTATATAAGCAAGCAAAAGAGTAACAACAATGGCTCACAGTATGTAACCTTGAGCAGGGAGAAGTTGACAACTAGTCACATCCCCTAGTACATTCTGAAGCATTTTATGTCTGGCAGGCCTAGACATGATTTTTTTGAAACGTCATACTCCCTAGAAATACAAAAGGAAAACACTAGAACGGAAAGACATAAAAGGGGTTGGCTTGTCATGGGCATGCGGCCATGAGCAACACGCCTTGAACGAGCATGACCGTGACACTGAGCATCGAAGGCAGGTGAATTGTGAGATACCACATTAATTGAAGAGAAAAACATTCTTAGGTTTTGTTAAGATGTATAAGAATAATATGCACGGCTAATTTTTTAAAAAAGAACACAATTTATATCCAACAATCATTCAACCGACATCCAACAATCATTCAACCGACCGACCTAGCCTAAAGTATATCATCTATATGTTGCTTTTCAAGTACAAACTTTTCATATTTACAACCTTAAAATTTGGAATAATTTAGCTCCAAAAAGATGGGAAGTCAGGGTCACCTGTTATAAACGTGGGATTTGGCAACAAAAAGGAAGGCAATGAAGCTAAGAACACTAAGGGCAGCCAGTAGCAGGTAAAAGTAATCAAGATGAGCCTTATTAAGGTTGTCGGGAAACCAGCTCAGATGCCCATTGCCTTTAGTAGCTGAATCAATAATTGATATCAAAAGGCTACTTAAAATGCTACCCATTCCAAGGATACTGATGAAAATGGCAGGTCCAACACTTTTCAAATCCCTAGCCACTTGATCATAGCAAAACTCTTGAAGCCCGACCACTGTAAACACATCAGCCAAACCATTCAACACATATTGAGGAACCAACCACCAGAACTTCATTGGAATTGTCATGTCCGGTCTATCGATCAGACCGTGTTCGAGGGTGGTTTTCAAACGTTTTTTCTCGACCAGGGATGCAACCACCATAGAGATAGTTGATATGATCATCCCGGATCCGATTCTTTGTAATGTTGTTATGCCAGATGAGTTTCCTGTTACTGTTTTGGCAATGGGAACGAAGACGAGATCATAGACCACGATGAAGATGACGATTGTAAAGGAAATGATCGCCTCGAGTGACGCGGCGGGAACGGTGAAACCTGATGAAATTGTTCGGTCTAATGTTGCTGCTTGTTTGGTGAAGAAGGTGGCATCTTGTGAGAACACAATGGTGAACATGATAAGTGTAGGCCATATTAGAAGAATTCGGAGAATTGCCTTTGCTTCTTCAACCTCGCTTATGCTACACGCCGTTGCATTTTGGTTTGAATCGATGGGAACGATGCAAGCTTTGTTGAGATATCTGTCACACCAAAGAAGGAACGGTTAGGAATCACAAACCTCCACAATGGCTTTGCTTTGGTTTCCCAAAAAGCCTCGTAGCAATAGAGATAGTATTCCTTATTTATAAACCCATGATTTCTCCCTTAATTAACCAATGTGAGACTCCCTCCCAACAATCCTCAACAATCCTCCCGTCGAACAAAGTACACGATATAGCCTCCCCTGAGGTCTATGAAGCCCTCGAACATCCTCTCCTTAATTAAGGCTCGACTCCTTCTTTGGGGTCTTCTCCCAAACAAAGTACACCATAGAGCCTCCCCTGAGGCCTATGAAGCCCTCAAACATCCTCTCCTTAATTGAGGCTCGACTCCTTCTCTAGAGTCTTCTCTCAAACAAAGTACAACATAGAGCCTCCCCTAAGGTCTATTGAGCCCTCGAACATCCTCCCCTTAATCGAGGCTCGACTCCTCTAGAGCCCTCAAACAAAGTACACCATTTGTTCGATACTTGAGTCACTTTTGACTACACCTTTGAGGCTCACAACTTCTTTGTTCGACATTTGAGGATTCTATTGACATGACTAAGTTAAGGGTATAACTCTGATACCATGTTAAGAATCACAAACCTCCACAATGGTATCATATTGTCCACTTTGAGCATAAGCTCTCGGTTTCCCCCTTCACACCAATGGAGATAGTATTCCTTACTTATAAACTCATGATCTTCCCCTCACCAACGTGGGACTCCCTCCCAACAATCCTCAACCGGAACTTATAAGTGTCAATAAGAAGGAGAAAACAATGGATATTGCAGCATTCTTACTTGAATTGTTGAGAATGTGACAAATCTTTGCCGATCGTTGAGGGAGAAGCTCTCCAATTCCTAATAGAAGCCACGAACACTCGAACAACTCTCATAAACGGGCTCTTATCTGATTGCTTGACGGTAAACCGATACGTCTTGGTACCAAGAAGGAAAACAATGAAACCAGTGAGCATTGCAGCAGAAGGAATTCCAAATCCAACACTCCAACTAAGATTCTCTTGTGCATATGCTATAGTTGGAATGGCTACTACGATTCCTGAGCAGGCACCAAAATACCACCAATTAAAGAAGGAGCTCTTGAATTTGGCCTCTTGAGGATTTTGGTCATCGAACTGATCGGCCCCAAAAGCCTGCACGCAGGGCCTGTGCCCACCCTGTGCTATCCCAATTAGACACAGAGATGCGAAGAATAAAACGAGCTGAAGCTTGGGAGCTGAACAGGTCGTGGATTTGTCAGGGACAGCGCAGATCGAGGAGTTTGCCGTAGACAGAACCAACAACCCCAGTCCCTGTTCAAAATTTCCACGGAACAAGTGTTAAGTTCGCACAACAACGCACACACTCAATCTAGATGAACATAAAGAACAGGAGAGAGAAAATGCAAAACAAGTGTTAGGATCGCACAACAACGAACACACTCTTCCAAGTTTAAGGGAACAAGTGTTAGGATCGCATAACAACACACACACTCAACCTAGATGCATACAAAGAACAGGAGAGAAAATGTAAGTTGGAATATTGACTAAAATTTATATTGATGACTTCAGGTACGTATAAAAATACTATTACAAATACTATTTGTAACAGCTCAAGCCCACCGTTCACTACTCCAATAAGTGCCTCGCACCATTTCGTGACTAGCTCTGATACTAATGCCTCACATCGTTTGGTGACTAGCTTTGATACCAATGCCTCGCACCATTTGGTGACTGGCTCTGATACCAATGACTCGCACCATTTGGTGACTGGCTCTGATACCAATGACTCGCACCATTTGGTGACTGGCTCTGATACCAATGACTCGCACCGTTTGGTGACTGGCTCTGATACCAATGACTCGCACCGTTTGGTGACTGGCTCTGATACCAATGACTCGCACCGTTTGGTGACTGGCTCTGATACCAATGACTCGCACCGTTTGGTGACTGGCTCTGATACCAATGACTCGCACCGTTTGGTGACTGGCTCTGATACCAATGCCTCGCACCGTTTGGTGACTGGCTCTGATACCATTTGTAACAGCCCAAGCCCACCGTTTACTATGGAGAGGGTCTAGCCCAAGCCCACCGTTTACTATGGAGAGGGTCTAGCCCTACTCCAACTAGTGTCTAGCACTGTTTGGTGACTAGCTCTGGTACCATTTGTAACAGCCTAAGTCCACCGTCAGTAGATATTGTCCTATTTGGGTTTTCCCTTTTGAGTTTTCAATGCGTCTATTAGAGAGAGGTTCACCGTCAGTAGATATTGTCCTATTTGGGTTTTCCCTTTTGGGTTTTCAATGCGTCTATTAGGGAGAGGTTTCCACGCCCTTATAAAAGTGTTTCGTTTCCTCTCCAACTACAAAGAATAAAGAGAATGCAAAAAGAACATGAACTGTCTCATGGAATATATATATATGGTTTCAGTTTACTACGTATAACTTTACCATATATAACCATCTAATATATATAAATATCTACCGGATATGACCATTTTTCATCTATAGTTTTACTATCTATAACAATCGAATAACCTATAAATAAGCAGCACCTCCATACCCAAACCACGAGTGGCATATCCAAACAACAATTGGATCAGAACAGAACATCCAATCAGAAGCCAACCAAGAACAAAGAAAACATTGCCCTCAGCTACTCAATTTCAATTTCACAAACATTAGCAAATCAAAAAGAGAACGGATGATCAGAGAAAAAGAGAGATACCAAAAGGTAAGAAGCAGATGCAAAAACAATGGTACGGTATCGTCCAAAGAAGGAATCAGCAATAAAGGCTCCAAAGAGAGTGAGGAGCATGGAGGTACCAGACCAGACATTGACAATCTCGGCCGCCGCCACCATGGAAATGTGGAGCGGTCCTGTCAAGTAAGTTATGAGGTTGGCGCCGATTCCATAGAAAGCAAATCTCTCGGCAACCTCCATCCCTGAAATGGTCAACAAGGAGAATGAATCGATGAAGGAGGTGGAGGAGATGAGATAATTAGGGATTTGGTTTACCTATAATGAAAGAGGCGGAGCTCCATGTGCCGGAGGAGGATCTGAGAAGTGGGCGACCTTTATAATCGACGGCGCCGTCGACGGTGTGGCTGAGCAGCGGAGCTGTGTGGTCCATGGTTGGAAGAACAGAAGAACAGCAGCCACAGTAACAGTATGAATTCGATTGGAGAGCCGTCGGACTTGAAAAGGGTTACCAACTATTTGTATTGTCGCCTTCTCCAAACCCTCCATTTGTGTTGGAATTGAACGACTAAGACTTTGATTCACCACAAAAGTGTTGGGGGTGGGATTTCTAAGAAGATATTAGGCTCATGCTCACAGGTGGAAAAGAGATCTCAAGATAAAATGAGATTACAACTGACATTTCAAGATTTACTTTTTGTAAGAGGTCGGGGAGAGAAGTATGGGAGAGGGTGTTGGATTATTGAGAGGGAGTTCCACGTTGACTAATTAAGAGGAAGAACATGTGTTTATAAGTAAGGAATACATCGATTATAAAGGACGAATAATCTTCATTGGTACGAGACGGATAATCTCCATTGGTATAAGGCCTTTTGGTACCAAGCCCTTTTGATTATAAAGGAGAAATAATCTTCATTAGTACGAGATCATTTGGGTAACCAAAATCAAAGTCACTAGAGCTTATGCTCAAGATAGACCATATCATATCAGTGTGAAAGTAAACAATATCATATCAGTGTGAAAGTTCATATGCTCAAGATAGACAATAAACTTCATATGCTCAACATAGACGATATCATATCAGCTTGAGTGAGTTGTGAAAGTTCATGATTGATCTAGTTAGCTATATTACAATAATGCCTATCCAATCTCCGAGCTTTAAATTACAATGCTTTAAATTACAATGCTCCAACACGTAAAAACAGTATTCCTCCTATTCTAAATGTAAGCTAAGCCAGGTATAAACAGTATTCCTCCTGTTCTTGCAAAGGATGGAAAACACGTATAAACAGGCAACCTAAGCCAGGTTATCTTACTCGATAGACGATTTCAATAAACAGCTTTTAAATTACAATTCTAGCGAAACAGTTGTGTTCAAGTGGTATTCCCCTTAGTGTAGATGTATGTTCTTGCAAAACATGAGAAAGCAGAAAACCCAATAGCACTAAGCCCAACAAGCAACCAGTAGAAGTAATCAAGATGAGCTTTGTTCAGATTATTATCAAACCAGCTTTCTTTGCCATCCCCACTGCTTAATAGAAAGACCGATGCTTCTCAATCCACTTGGAACCTGGTCATAGAAAAACTCTTGCAACCCAACCATTGTGAAAGCATCAGAAATTCCAAAAAGTAGATATTGAGGAACCAGCCACCATATACTCAGAGGAATAGTCGCCTTTGGCATATCAACTAAACCATATTCTTGAGCTGTTTTGAGCCTTTTCACCTCGACTAATGCAGCAATGACCATGGAAAGAGCAGATAATATCATCCCAAATCCGATTCTCTGTAGCATTGTAATTCCAGAAGGTTTCCCGGTGAAACGTCTCGCAATCGGAATGATTATGCGATCGTATATTAGGATGGAAATGCCAATGGACAGACTGATAAAGGATTGAAGTGAAGCAGCAGGTACTTCAAATCCAGGAACTATTGATCTGTCCATTGTGACTCCTTGTTTTGTGAAGAAAGTTGATGACTGAGAGAATACAATACCATATGCTAAGCATGTAACCCATATGGGGGCAAGCCCTACTAATGATTTTGCTTCCTCAACTTCACTGATAGTACAAGCATGACCGTCTTCCTTCAAACTATTAGGTACAATCAAAGCTTTGTCTAGGAACCTACCAAATTATAGAATCCAGTAAAGAAAAGGGTTACGATAATGCATACAATATAAAATGATGTTAGGACTGCACAATAACACACACTCGATCTAGATTAACACAAAGAACAACAATGCACACGCTCAATCTAGATGAACACAAAGAACAGAGAGAAAATGCCTAGATGAACAAAATTACATCTTCAAACCACTTACTAAGGGATAGAGAGAAAATGTTTAGTATAGAGAGAAAATGTCTAGATAAACAAAAGTAGATCTTCAAACCACTTACTAAGGGGTATATATATGTACAGAAAATACGAAAAACCAGAGAGAAAACATTCACTAAATAAATATATATAGCTTTAACATATAACCACTTACTATAAATACCTACCCTATATTCCTCAACTAGCTTTTTACTATGAATAGTGTTTACCCTTCTTTTAGTCCTCTGATTTACCTGAACTGTTGAGAGCTATGGTGCGGTAAAAGGCCAAGGATTTCCTCTTCATGAGCTATTTCTGAAGATATTACTCGCCAATTTCGTACTGCCATGACAAACACACGTCCAATCCTCACAAATGGGTTTTCCACATCTCCTTCGCTACTGTACCTGTATGTCTTAGTTCCAAGCAAGAAGACTAGCAGTGCAAAAACCATAGCAATACAAGGAATTCCAAACCCAAGACTCCAGCTAAGGTTATCTTGCACATAGCTCACTGTAATAAATGTTGCAAAAGTGGCCACAGCGATACCAAAGTACCACCAATTAAAGAAAGAGCTTTTAGCTTTGCTCTCTTCTGGATGTTGTCCATCAAATTGATCGGCTCCGAAAGCTTGGACGCAAGGCTTATGTCCCCCTTGAGCAAATGCCACAATATATAAGGAGAAGAAAAATAAAACTACGTGGACGAGACTGGGGGAACATGGTACACGGTTTTCTGTCTGTTGGCAGGCAGAAGTGCTGGAATAAGGTAATGTTGCAGACACAGTCAACAATCCAAGTCCCTGAATTCCACGCAAAAAAATAAAAGAAACAGACATCACATTACTTTTAAGCCTGGTCTACATGAATAAGTGCTCTACCAGCTTAAACCAAATGTGAAATTCAATTTTATGGCTAATATTCAGAGGAAAATTCAACAACAATGCTTATGAAAGGCGAATATGCAGCAAAGGAAATGTATTTGCTCAAGTAAAATGGTTCAGAGGATGAATTCATAAGGGATTGAGCCAACAGATTACAGTGAGAGTCACTTGGGTAATTCGGTGGAAACCGTGATCTAGATGATCTTCAAGGTACCTTAACTATGTCATACCAGATTCAGTTGAGCATTATTGAGAAAAGTAGTCCTACACTAACTAATTAAGAGGACGATCATGGGTTTATAAGGACGACCATGGGTTTATAAGGACGACCATGGGTTTATAAGGACGACCATGGGTTTATAAGGACGACCATGGGTTTATAAGGACGACCATGGGTTTATAAGGACGACCATGGGTTTATAAGGACGACCATGGGTTTATAAGGACGACCATGGGTTTATAAGGACGACCATGGGTTTATAAGGACGACCATGGGTTTATAAGGACGACCATGGGTTTATAAGGACGACCATGGGTTTATAAGGACGACCATGGGTTTATAAGGACGACCATGGGTTTATAAGGACGACCATGGGTTTATAAGGACGACCATGGGTTTATAAGGACGACCATGGGTTTATAAGGACGACCATGGGTTTATAAGGACGACCATGGGTTTATAAGGACGACCATGGGTTTATAAGGACGACCATGGGTTTATAAGGACGACCATGGGTTTATAAGGACGACCATGGGTTTATAAGGACGACCATGGGTTTATAAGTAAGTAACGCTATCTTCATTCGTATGAAGTCTTTTGGGAAACCAAAAAGCAAAGCCATGAGAGCCTATCCTCAAAGTGGACAACATCGTACCATTGTGAGATTCGTGGTTCCAAATAGTTTCCATGACAACAAAGAAACCAAAAAAGCAATCGAATTTCCAAGAAAGGAAGGAAAGTAGAAGGAACTGGGTGATCTTGAACTAAAGAAAAGTAAGAATCTCCAAGAAAAATCACTCTATTCAACAAAACTTAGTTCTAGATAGAAAGGAGAAAAAAAAAAGTTTTAGTAAGAAACTGAAAACCTCAACTGAATATGAGTCGGATATAGAGAAGGTGCCCTTATACCAGAATACGCGTAAAAGACTAGATAATATGAGGAAATAGGGTTTTATTATGTGGAAACAAGACAAAAACATTAAAAGTGCTAATCCCTCAGCCGTATGTGTGTATATATATATAAATATATAGATATACAAACTAACAGATCTCAGAATTCAGCCTTTTCTAAAGCTATATCAGAAATTATCCGCAGACAACACCAAAGCCGTGAAAGATGTATCAAAATTTCAACTCGACTGGAATGGATTGGACCCTTGGAGGGAATGATTCACTCAAGACCAACCACATGCACACAGTTAAGAAGAATTTCTGAAGAATATGGAGTGAAGGAAAACTATTCGTCAATTTCAAGTTTGTTTCGGCTATACAATTTTGTGTGAAATCAAAATCGCCTTGCCTTGCAGGAACTAAAACAATCCTGAATTACCAGAGCTCTAGCCAATAACTTGCATAATTTAGTAAAAATGGTAAAGTAAAGTAAAAGAAGAAGGGAGAATAAAGTAGTGGAGGAACCAGAATGTAAAGGGCCGAGGAAAGAGCGATAGTGCGGTATCGTCCGAGGAAGGAATCGGCCAGAAAAGCTCCGAGTAGAGGTAGCATCATGGCGACTCCGGACCAGACATTGACATTCTGCGCTGCTGCGGCCGTGGACAGGCGGAGCTCGTCCGTTAAGAAGTTAATCAGGTTGGAGGCGATTCCGTAATAGGCGAATCTCTCGGCAACCTCCACTCCTAATCAGAACGGGAGAGGATAAAGAAATTGGATCGGAAAAGAGAGGAAAGAGAAGAGGCGAACCTATGATGAAGGAGGCGGATCTCCAGCCGCCGAATTGGGATCTGCGGACTGGGCAGCCATTGTAATCGACAGCACCCTCCACCGTCTCATCCAACAAAGGAGCCTCCATTTTGGCGTCGGAGTGTGGAGGCAGAACCGATCGCAAAATTGGACTGATGACTCCATTTCTGAATCCGGAAGAAGTTTTATTACCAGTTCATTGCATCATGATCCGTATGAAATTATTGTATCGGCCACGATGTTAGCGTGTGATTAGTTAATGTGAGTAGCAGGATTAAACAAATTGAAGGAGGTTGCTTGCTACGTTTTTTATGCCAAAACTGACCAATAACACAATCTCCCGCCAATCTTTTAAACCAATTTAATTTTAAGATAGTTTTAGAGGTCTCATCTTATTTTCTCAAACGATCTCGTACAAATAATGATGATGTTCCTTATTTATAACCTCATGATTCTCCTCTTAATCAGTGAACGTGGACTACTCCTCTCAATAATTTTCAACAACTTAAACAGAGTCAAGATCGAGAGTAATTATTCATGGAGTGCAAGCCAATAGCAGAAGTGAGTGTTCATAGCATGAGTCAGATGGTTGAGCAAAAGTAGAGAGTGAGTACCGAGAGCAAGGATCAAGATTGATACTTGAGAATAAGAGCCGTGAGCAAATATTAAGAATGGGAAGCAAGAGATAATAGAGAGAAATGTTATACTTATTTCTAATTGTACATACCATTTATGTTGAACCATGATACCTAGGAACAAACTGCTCGCAAATCTGGAATAAATTGCTATACGGTTGATAACTCTCTAATTCCGTGTTCTATTTTCTTATTTTATCAATTCTATACGGTTGAGATGTGGATTCCTCTGTTTAATTCAGTTTGTATGGAGAGCTAAATTTTGTATGGGAGGCGAGAGAGTTTTATGTAGTTTAAGTATGTTGACGGAGTGATTTTAGTTTATTAAAGAATTGTTAATGATTTAGCCACTTTACCTACATAGTTGTTCTCTTATTTGGAAGAAGGAGGGAGCAATGAAATTCTCTTTAATACTCTAGTTTCATTGCAAAGATAGTTGAAGGTAATAGAAGAGAATTCTTGTCTGGGAGCTTTGTTAATAAAAATTACAAAAACGATTATATAAGTAATCACTGTGTGGGCTTAGGATTATGGAGCTAAAATCCACCACAAAACTCAACAACTTATCTGTTTAATCTTTTTTAGTCGAACTTTTCTCATTATTATTGATTTTCTCATTCCTCTCTATTTTTCGATAGCAATGACACTCTGCATAATTTTGTCTAATTAATTTAAAATCATCAACACTCGTTTGAATGATACCCAAAAACAAAAACTCACTTAATTTCTAGCAACAAAAATCATAAAATTGAACCTTATAGTGTTTTACATCATTTGTTTGTACCTGCCTTCTTCCTCCTCTATCAGTCTAATCCTGGAACAATAAGATTCTTAACACTAATACTCTTCTCCATCCTAAACTTTTCTAAAATTTCTTTGGTATACTTTCGACTATATAAATGTCTTCAGGAGATTGTAAAAACTCTTCCGTTCATATTTGCTCAAATCAGTCATATTCACAAAAACACTACACAATGGACTTCATGTGGTGTTCCTCTTATTGTGGATGCAAGTTCTCATGCTTGGAAATCTTTACCTTATATCACTTTTTTGCTTTCCTTTGCTGCTTTCATGTTATATAATTTATTTCTTGCTTTTTCTAAGAGTACGACATTTCAAACTCGTTGTCGTGGAGATGCAACTAGTTGTCAAACTCTCCCTACCCGAAAAGTTATATGCTATTTAAGCCGTTGTTATTTTTTACTTGTATGTCATATAACACCATTTCAATCTCTCTCAACCTTGTTTTCAAACTCTCGTTCGAAATCTTTCTGCCTCGCTTTCTAAAACCTTCTTCTCAAATTCGGGTCAGAGGCTTGAGTATATGTTGTCTGGTCGTAGGCAACGTGATCTGAAGTTGACTTGACTCACTCAGTGCAGAGAGTAAGTGTCGCACAATCGCCAAATCCGTTGTCAAGAAAAGGGCCATTGTGACACAAACCATAGGAAAGACTTGTAAACAGGTACAAGTCCCGAAAATCTAAACACCATACTAAACTATGGAATCATATTCCAATCGCTCAGTTTCAATACATAGAGAGTCTTGTTCACGTGGTATTCCCCTTACTGTAGATGTAAGTTCTTGCAAAACATAGGAAAGCAGCCAACCCAATAGCACTAAGCCCAGCAAGCAACCAGTAGAAGTAATCAAGATGAGCTTTGTTCAGATTATTATTGAACCAGCTTTCTTTGCCATCCCCACTGCTTAGTTTTTCAATGGCAGAGATGAGAAAGCTGCTTAAAAAGTTGCCAACGCCAAAAATACTCAGGTACAGCGACAAACCGATGCTTCTTAATCCGCTCGGAGCCTGGTCATAGAAAAACTCCTGCAACCCAACCATGGTGAAGACATCGGCAACTCCAAACAGTACATACTGAGGAACCAGCCACCATATACTCAAAGGAACAGTCGCCTTTGGCAGATCAACCAAACCATATTCTTGAGCTGTTTCGAGCCTTTTTATCTCGACTAATGCAGCAATGACCATGGAAAGAGCAGATAATAGCATCCCAAATCCAATTCTCTGTAGCATTGTAATTCCAGAAGGTTTCCCAGTGAAATTTCTTGCAATCGGAATGAGTATGCGATCATATATCGGGAGGGAAACGACAATGGACAGACCGATAACGGATTGAAGTGAAGCAGCGGGTACTTCGAATCCAGGAACAATTGATCTGTTCATCGTGACTCCTTGTTTAGTAAAGAAAGTTGATGACTGGGAGAATACAACAGCATATGCTAAGCATGTAACCCAGATGGGAACAAGCCTAAGTACTGCTTTTGCTTCCTCAACTTCACTGATGGTACATGTATGACCGCCTTCCTTCGAACTATTGGGTACAATCAATGCTTTGTTGAGGAACCTACCAAAGTATAGAATCCAGAAAGAAAAGGGTTACAATAATGCATATAAACTGGCATGTAAATCAATTACGATCCCACGTCAGTTGGGGAGGAGAACGAACATTCTTTACAAGGATGTGGAAACCTCTCAAAAGCTTGAGGGGAAGCCCAAAAGGGAAAGCCCAAAGAGGACAATATCTGCTGGTGGTGGGCTTGGACCGTTACAGATGATATTAGAGCCAGACACCGGGCGATGTGCCAGCGAGGAGGCTGAGCTCCGAAGGGGGTGGACACGAGATGGTGTGCCAGCAAGGATGCTGGGCCTCGAAGGGGGTGGATTGGGGGTCCCACAATGATTGAAGAAGGGAACGAGTGCCAGCGAGGATGCTGGGTCAAGAAGGGGGTGGATTGTGAGATCCCACATCGGTTGGGGTGGAGAACAATGCATTCTTCATAAGGGTGTGGAAACCTCAACCTAGAAGACGCGTTTTAAAACTTTGAAGGGAAGCCCGGAATGAAAAGCCCGAAAAGGACACTATCTGCTAGTGGTGGACTTGGGCTTGGGCTTGGGCTTGGGCTTGGCTTGGGCTGTTACACATAATATATCCACAATTTAGACGAGAACAGAAATAATCTTGTACATTTTACCCTTCTTTTAGTCCCCTTATTTACCTGAACTGTTGAGAGCTATGGTGTGGTAAAAGGCCACGGGTTTCCTCTTCATGAGCTATTTCAGAAGAATTTACTCGCCAATTTCTTACTGCTGTGATAAACACTCGTCCAATTCTTACAAATGGGTTTTCCTCATCTCCTCTGTTAATGAACCTGTACGTCCTAGTTCCAAGCAAGAAGACTACGAGTGCCAAAACCATTGAAATACAAGGAATTCCAAACCCAAGACTCCAGCTGAGGTTATCTTGCACATAGTTTAAGATATTAACAGTTGCAAAAGTGGCCAAAGAGATACAGAAATACCACCAATTGAAGAAAGAGCTTTTAGCTTTGCTCTCTTCTGGATGTTGTCCATCAAATTGGTCAGCTCCAAAAGCTTGGACGCAAGGCTTGTGTCCACCTTGAGCAAATGCCACAACATATAAGGAGGAGAAAAATAGAATTACTTGGAAAAGGCCGGGGGAACATGGTAGGGATTTTTCGGTCTGTTGACAGCCAGAAATACTGGGAGAATGAAGCGTTGCAGACACAGTCAACAATCCAAGTCCCTGAATTCCAGAATCAACAAAATAAAAAATGAACAAAACGAAAAAGGTTAAACACGGTAACCTTGTTGAGATTGTAGTCCCACGTTGGCTAATTAAGGGAATGATCATGGGTTTATAAGTAAAAAATACATCTTTATTGGCGTGAGGCCTTTTGGAGAAACCAAAAACAAAGTCATGAGAGCTTATTCTCAAAGTGAACAATATCATACCATTGTGGAGATTCGTGATTCCTAACATGGTATCAGAGTCATGCCCTTAACTTAGCTATGTCAACAAAATCCTCAAATATCGAGCAAAAAAGTTGGGACCCTCGAAAGTGAAGTCAAAAGTGACTCACGTGCGAACAAAGGGTGTAATTTGTTTGAGGGCTCCAGAGAAAGGAGTCGAGCCTCAATTAAGGGGAGGCTATTCAAGGGCTCCATAGGCCTCAGGAGAGGCTCTATGGTGTACTTTGTTCGAGGGGAGGATTGTTGAGGATTGTTGGGAGGGAGTCCCATGTTGGCTAATTAAGGAAATGATCATGGGTTTATAAGTAAGGAATATATCTTTATTGGTATGAGGCCTTTTGGGGAAACAAATGCAAAGTCATGAGAGCTTATGCTCAAAGTGAACAATATCATCCCATTGTAGAGATTTGTGGTTTCTAACATGGTATCAAAGTCATGCCCTTAACTTAGTCATGTCAATAGAATCCTCAAATGTCGAACAAAGAAGTTGGAACCCTCGAAAGTGTAGTCAAAAGTGACTCAAGTGTCGAACAAAGAGTGTACTTTGTTCAAGGGCTCCAGAGAAAGGAGTTGAGCCTCAATTAAGAGGAGGCTATTCGAGAGCTCCATAGGCCTCAGAAAAGGCTCTATGGTGTACTTTGTTCGAGGGGAGGATTGTTGAGAATTGTTGGGAGGGAGTCCCACGTTGGCTAATTAAGGGAATGATGTATATAAGTAAGGAATACATTTTCATTGGTATGAGGCCTTCTGGGGAAACCAAAAGCAAAACCATGAGAGCTTATGCTCAAAGTGGACAATATCGTACAATTGTGAAGATTCGTGGTTCCTAACATGGTATCAGAGTCATGCCCTTAACTTAGCCATGTCAATAGAATCCTCAAATGTCGAAGTTGGGACCCTCGAAAGTGTAGTTAAAAGTGACTCAAGTGTTGAACAAATGGTATACTTTGTTCGAGGGCTCTAGAGAAGGGAGTCGAGCCTCAATTCAGGGGAGGCTATTCGAAGGCTCCATAGGCCTCAAGAGAGGATCTATGGTGTACTTTGTCCGAAGGAAGGATTGTTAAGGATTGTTGGGAGGGAGCCCTACATTAGCAAATTAAGGGAGTGATAAGTAACGAATAATCTTATGAGGCCTTTCGGAGAAACCAAAAGCAAAGCTCAATCATTGTGAAATTCATGATTCCTAGCAAACCTTATGCCTGATCTTGGAGCACATGAATTTAGAGTTTGTTTCGGCAACAAAATATTACGTGAAAGATCAATCGCTTTACAGGAACAAAACAATCCAAACTACCAGAGCCCTAGCCAATAACTTGCATAGCCTTCTAAACTTGATAGGAAAAAGAAAAGGCAGTAAAAGAAGAGAATAAAGCAGAGGAGGAACCAGGATGTAAAGGACAGAGGAAAGAGCGATGGTACGGTATCGTCCGATGAAGGAATCAGCCAGAAAGGCGCCGAGTAGAGGCAGCAAGGAGGCGACACCCGACCAGACATTGACATTCTCCGCCGCTGTGGCCGTCGACTGGCCAAGCTGGTCGGTCAAGAAGTTAATTAAGTTGGAGGAAACTCCGTAGTAGGCGAATCTCTCGGCAACCTCCACTCCTAACCAGAATTAGAGAGGATACAGAAATTGGATCGGGAAAGAGAAGAAAAAGAAGAGGCGAATGATGATTTACCTATGATGAGCGCGGCGGATCTCCAGCCGCCGGAACCGGATCTCCGGACTGGGCGGCCATTGTAATCAACCGCACCCTCCACCGTGTCTTCCAAGAGAGGAGCCTCCATTTTAGCGTTTAGTGCGGAGGGAGAGCCGCCTCAAATCCCAATCATTCACTCCGGATTCCAGTTTCCAATATAATCCAATTTTATGGGTTAAATTGTCATTTTAGGCTGAAAATACACATTTATGTAATAAATAAGGTTTTAAATATCCTCCTCCGTTCAAATGGGAAGGTTCCAATTTAATCCAAATGTTCAATCTTCATGTTCATGCATATTTATTATAATATTTACGTATAAAAAATCATATTTAAATTAAATTAATATATTACTAGTATTTACTTGATATTTAGTATTTAGTTGATATTAAGTTGACGTTAACCTGAGCATGAATTGTAGCGTTTAATGCCGGGAGGATATCCAAACAAATACACATGGTGGAGCCCTTGGATCAAATTTAGTCCAGCGAGTAGAAAAGATATAGTTGATAGCTCTAAGTAAAGACGGCCTAGATATAATGTAGTTGGGTCGACGGAATGATGTACCATAAAGGGATTCAGTTGTGCCTTAATCGCAAAGGAATCCGACCTAGATTGAGTTAGGTCCATGATGGTTTCTGTTGAGGATTAAAGTAGTCCTATATTGGCTCATTGGCTAATTAAGAGGACGATCATGAGTTTATAATAAGGAACACTATCTTCATTGGTATAGGTCTTTTGGTGAAACCAAAAGTAAAGCAGAGTGCTTGTACTTAAAGTGGACAATATCATACCATTGTGAGATTCGTGGTTCTTAGTAGTTTCCATGACAACCAAGAAACTAAAAAAGCAATCGAATTTTCAAGAAATGAAGAATTTAAAGGGGAAGAGGGGGCTGCCCTCGGCCCGATCATCCTATTCGCTCTAAGAGACAGGCATGGTTTTGTCACTATAGGCTCGAGAAACAAAGAGAAGATGATGCAGACTGGATCTTTTCCTAATCGACTCGGATTGGGAAGACCTTCCACAGGACACTATTCAAAAAGTGGGGACCACATTCGCTTACGATCATGACCTCGTTCTTCTTTTCTATTTCGAACAACTTCCCTCCACGGTACCAAAGAGCTAGTTGAAGCTTTGGACGGAGTGGGACTTGCTTCTTAGGGCAGATATCTCCTCCCTTTAATCGTACTTTTTGAATCTAATATTACTTCAGAGTCAGGCACAAGACTTAAGGAAGGTAAACAGGAGTTAACGGCAGGCGCAATAGAAAGTTGGAGGCAGGCGAGCGATAGGCTTAGATCAGATGCAAGCAAGCTCAGTCTCAATATGCGCATTAGAGAAGGGGGGAGTGTGAGGTGGGTTGGCCCTTCCGTCAAGAGGCAGGATAAGTAGAATGTTGAACGAAAGTCTCATATCGGATAATTTAGGGAATGACCATGAGTTTATAATCAAATAATACTATTTCCATTGGTACGAGGCCTTTTGGGGAAACCCAAAGGAAAGTCATGAAAGCTTATGCTCAAACTAGACAATATCGTACCATTATAGAGAGTCGTGTTCATCTAGTAGAGTATCAGAGTCATGCTCTAAACTTAGTCATGTCAATAGAATCCTCAAACGGCGAACAAACGACTCCAAAAGAAAAAGGAGTCAAAGCTCCTAGAAGGCATACTAAAAAAATGACTACGACTCTAAAAGAAAAGGAGTCGAGCCTCGATTAAGGAGAGACGTACTTTGTTTGAGGAGAGGTCTTGGATAAAGTGTATAATATCATATTATTGTAGAGAGTCGTGTTCATGTAAGAAAACAATTCTAAATTACTAGAGCTGTAGCCAATAACTTGCATAATTTAGTAAAAAAGGTAAAGTAAAGTAAAAGAAGAAGAGAGAATAAAGTAGTGGAGGAACCAGAGTGTAGAGAGCAGAGGAGCGATAGTGCGGTACCGTCCGAGGAAGGAATCGGCCAAAAAAAGCTCTGAGTAGAGGTAGCATCATGGCGACTCCGGACCAGACATTAACATTCTGCGCTACTGCGGCCGTGGACAGGCGGAGCTCCTCCGTTAAGAAGTTAATCAGGTTGGAGGCGATTCCGTAATAGGCGAATCTCTCGGCAACCTCCACTCCTAATCAGAACGGGAGAGGATAAAGAAATTGGATCGGAAAAGAAAAGAAAGAGAAGAGGCGAACCTATGATGAAGGAGGCGGATCTCCAGCCGCCGAATTGGGATCTGAGGACTGGGCGGCCATTGTAATCGACAGCACCCTCCACCGTCTCATCCAACAAAGGAGCCTCCATTTTGGCGTCGGAGTGTGGAGGCAGAGCCGATCGAGAAATTGGACTGATCACTCCATTTCTGAATCCGTATGAAGAAGTTGTATTACTATTTCACTGCATCATGATCCGTATGAAATTATTGTATCGGCCACGATGTTAGCGTGTGATTAATTAATGTGAGTAGCCGGATTAAACAAATTAAACGAGGTTGCTTGCTACTTTTTTTATGCCAAACCTGACCAATAACATAATACCTTCTTCACTCTCACAAACCATTTTCTCATTATTTGCTCCGTTTGTTCTAATTAGTAAGCATAAACTAATAAAATAGTTAATTGTGGTTCACCGTCAAAAAAAAATATCAATTTGCATGAATAGAGCCTAATTATATTTTTAATTGAGTTATTTAGCAAAATTTTAGAACATTTATGTTTAGCCATGATATTGTAACAAAATCTAGGAACCAATACTACTCACAAATCTAGAACAAATTGTTGACTCTGATGATGCTGAAACAATTTGGAATACAGATTTTTGGGGATAACATGGAAATTTTAATCCATATCAGCAATCCAAGTGGGTCAATGACTACCCAATTAGGAACATCTAAGTGGACAATTTATTAATTTTGTCCACCCCTAAATGGCTAAAAAATCGGATAGACAGCAGCGGTCTCAACTGCTATGAATTGATGTGAAACCAGAGAAGAAGAATAACCTTAATCCAACAACTATGACAACAGAAGAAAACGAAGACTAAGAATGATTGATTAGGGCAAAGAGGTGGATGTGAGAGTTCAAAGAAAGGGAACCAAACTTGATAACTCTCCAATTCCTTACTCTATTTTCTTATTCTATCAATTCTATATTATTGAGATGTGGGTTCGTCTATTTAATTCATTTTGTATGGAGAGCTAAATTTTATAGGGGAGGCAAGAGACTTTTATATAGTTTAAATACGTTGACAGTGTAATTTTAGTTTACTAAAGAGTTGTTAATGATTTACATGTTGTGTTCCTCTTATTGTGGATGCAAGTTTTCAGCCTGTGAGTTCCTCTTATTGTGGATGCAAGTTTTCGTGCTTGCGCATACCTGTTGTCACGATCAGACTCGTCTAGGGCGTGTCCATGGCTGCATGCCCATGTCAAGCCAAACCCTTTATGTTTCTCCATGTTGTAATTCTTTGTTTTTGTATTTCTAGGGAGTATGACGTTTCGGCGAAATCATGTCTATGTCTACCAGACCTGAATCGCCTCAAAATGTACTATAGGGGATATGACTAGTTGTCAACTTCCTCCTACCCGAATAGTTATCGCCTCAAAATGTACTTTAGGGGATATGACTAGTTGTCAACTTCTATAGGGGATATGACTATCGCCTCAAAATGTACTTTAGGGGATATAACTAGTTGTCAACTTCTCCCTACTCTCTACCCGAATAGTTATACACAGTAACCCGTTGTTGTTGCCTTTTTGCTTGCATACTATATAACACCAATTTCAATCTCTCACTCAATCTTGTTTTAAAACTCTCTTTTGAAATCTCTCTGCCCCTGTTTTCTAAAACTTTCTTCTTGAACCGGGGTCAGAGGCTCGAGCATACGTTGCATGGTCGTAGGCGACGCAAAACGAATTAGCATAACTCACTTGTTGCTGGGAAGTGAGTGTCACACAATCGCAAATGTGCTGCCGTTAAAAGTGCGATTGTGACACCCATTACATGTTGAAATCCTTACGTTATATCACTTTATCACTTTCCTTTACCGCTTTCATGTTGTGTAATTTCTTTCTTGCTTTTGCTAAGAGTATAACATTTCGACAAAATCATGTATACGCATGGTAGACATGAAATGCCGCAGAATGTACTATAGGGGATACAACTAGTCGACAAATGTACTATAGGGGATACAACTAGTCGACAAATGTACTATAGGAGATACAACTAGTCAACAAATGTACTATAGGGGATACAACTAGTCGACAAATGTACTATAGGAGATACAACTAGTCAACAAATGTACTATAGGGGATACAACTAGTCGACAAATTCTCCCTACCCGAAAAGTTATATGCTGTTTCAGCCATTGTTATCTTTTGCTTGTATGTCATATAACTCCATTTCAATCTCTCAACCTTGTTTTCAAACTCCTTTTCGAAATCTCTCTGTCTCCGCTTTCTAAAACCTTCTTCTCACATTCAGGCTAGAAGCTTAAGCATACGTTGTCCGATCGTAGGCAACGTGATCCGAAGTTGGCTTGACTCACTCAGTGCTGAGAGTAAGTGCTGCACAATCGCCAAATTCGCTGTCAAGAAAAGAGAGATTGAGACACAAACCATAGAAGGGAGATTGAGACACAAACCATAGGAAAGACTTATAAACACGTAAAAGTCCTGAAAATCTGAAGAAGACCATTCTAAACAATGGAAGCATATTCC